>NW_025999969.1:2222779-2261737 GCF_001458135.2 Marmota marmota marmota
GGGGGGGGGGGGGGTGGCACTTGGAGAGGTGGCTGGGTGCCAGCTGCTCCAGGCTCAGCCCTCTCCTGCCTCTTCACTTTGGGCAGACCCAGCATGACATGCCTGGGTTGTACTGGACTCTTGGCTCCACAGACAGAGCAGTAACTGGATTACTCACAGGCTGAGTTTGTGAACAAAACTATGGATCAGAGCAACTCAGGGGTTTCCAGAAACAGTAAAAGGAGAGGTTACAGTTTTATGATTTTACTAGAAATCCATGGAAAAATAATAGCATTATCAGTTCTTCTGGCATTTTTTCCCCCTAAAAACTCAATTTCTTATTGAAAAGTAAAAAAAGTAATGATGAATTGTTTGAATAGCAGTTAGGACCTTATTATAAATTTAAGAGAGTTTAAGACGAATGAAGTGGGCACAGGAGAGGTAGCAGGCACTTGATGAGGGCCTGCCGCAGGCCATCTCACTTCACATTTAAAATCCCTTCATGAGATACTGGCAGTCCCAATCCACAGAAACTAGGCAAAGGCTTCGAAAGGCTCTTCTATCCGTGGTCCTACGGCTAGTCCATGATGGAGGCATGACTTGAGGCATGACTTGAATTCTGACATGCCTGACCCCAGAGCCCATGGTCTTTCTGGACATTGCATTGCCTACTTCTCAACAGTCACGAGTTCACCAGTAGTCAGGTTTGAACTAAGGAAATTTATTATAATACCCCAGATGTGACTGCCCCCTAAACTAGAGGATGTATAGAGAAGAACATATCCATTATGCATGTCTACCATATATCCAATGCATACAAGATGAACAAGTGATCAAAACCAACCCCACTGTGTGAGGGCAATATTACTGTGTCCTTTCCTGTCTCCAGAGGGCCCTAGCTCAGCACTCTTGTGGTATACACCAGCTGACCAACACATCTTCACTGCCCTAGGTAACACCTCCCCCGTCCTTTCACAAAGCATTCCCCTTTTCCCAATTCCTTTGCAGCCTTGGCTCAAATAGCAAGAATTTTTAAGTTAACTGGACAAACCAATTGCTAAGTTGGTAGGTAATATATAATATCTTCTAAGACATGGGTTTTTAACTCAGTTAACATGCACTTTACTACCACATGAGTGTAAGAAGTAATTACAACAGTGGATGTCTCAGGCACCCTAGAAGACTGAAAGAGGAGAGAGCTTCAGGACAAGCAGCCTTTAGGAACTTGCCCAATCAACCAACCAATCACGCAATCAATAAACTAGAAATTGAGTCCTACCCATACCTTTTAAAGAGAAGACGATATTGATTTGCATGTCTGCTTCTGCATTCAATCTGACATATAAACACAATTATTGTTTTGGTTGAAAATTCTGAAGAAAAGCTGAGCGCAACCCGATATGCAGTTGGAAAAATAAGAATCAGCCTTTTTGGATAAATATGGATATTCTTCTTTAATACGACACCAAAATTTGACAAGTAGGATTACTGACAGAGTTAAAGTAGTTTCTATTATCACATCCATTTTGCAGTGAGGAAATAGGTTCAACAACCTCTCAAAGTTGCACTGTCAATAAGTAGCAGGAGCTAGATTCAAACCCAGGAATAATCCAGATGGTGAGTCATGCCTTTATCCACTAATCCAATGCAGTTCTCAAGTGTGATCCACAGACCCTTGGAATCCCAAAGACCCTTTGGGGGGTCCATGAGGCCCAAACTGTTTTTCTAATTACACCAAGATGTTATGCACCTTTTGTCACAGTGCTGCTATTTGCACAGATGGTGCAAAAGAAGTGGGGGATCAAACTGCTGATCCTTTAGTGCCCAAATCAAGGTACTAGCATTAAACTGTACTAAAAGTCCTGCTATACATTTTAATGGAGGAGGAGGAGCCACTTTCATTTAAAATTGTCCTTGATGAAGTATTCTAAATATCTTGACTCTGGAGTCTGGATCTTTTAAAATATCATGTGACCAAATGGAAACTAAATATAAAACACTTCTGTTGTACATGAAGTAGATGTCTTCCAGAGAAGATAACTGGATAATTGAACTGAGCTGAAATGGTTACTTTCACTGTGGAAAACAATGTTGCTGACTGACAGCCATGGCTGTTCAGATTGGCTACTTGACAGACATTTTCTTGAAAATGAAGAAAGTGAGCCTGCACTTCAAAAAAAAAAAAAAAAAAACCATAGGAAAGTTATGTCTGATTTATTCTCTGTCTTTTCTATTCCCATCCCCTCCCCTTTGTCTAATCCAGTGAATTTCTCCACTACCCTCTGACCCTTCCCTTATTGTGTGTTAGCATCCATATATCAGAGAGAACATTCGACCTTTGGGTTTTTGGGATTGGCTTATTTTGCTTAGCATGATAGTCTCTAGTTCCACCCATTTACTGGCAAGTGCCATAATTTCATTCTTCTTTATGGGTATAATGTACCACATTTTCTTTATCCATTCATCTGCTGAAGGGCACCTAGGTTGATTCTATAGCTTAGCTATTGTGAACTAAATGGCTATAAATATTGATGTGGCTGCATCACTGTCGTATATGATTTTAAGTCCTTTGGGTATAAACTTAGGAGCGGGATAGCTAGGATGAATAGTGGTTCCATTCCAAGTTTTCTGAGAAATCTCCATACTGCTTTCCATAGTGGTTGCACCAATTTGCAGTCCCACCAGCAAATGTGAGTGTACCTTTCCCCCTCATCCTCACCAACATTTATCCAAATGCTTCTAAGCAGCCCGGTTTGAAAAATAAATGCTTAAATTGAAGAGTTTATAAAGCCAACAATAAAATCATTACTATAACTTGAAGTACTACAACTTTATAACTCAACAAGGGAAAAACATTTTTTTCCCAAATTCAATGTAAGCAACGTGGGGGAAAAAAAAGATGTTGAGTCAGATAATTCCTGTGCACATCACAGATAATGCAACATATGTAAGTTATGGAAAACACTCAGGATGTTACAGCTACTTTCTGGAATGCTCCCTCACCACAATATCTTCTTATCCTGTTGTTCATCCTGCCTTTTCCCTTCCTTCCACTGTACCTTGCTCTGCTGCTTTCTCTCCATTCAACATACCCAAAGCCCAAACAAATCCAGTAGTCTAGGAAAATAAAGCTAATAGGCATAAGACATTCCATAGCCTTCTTAGGCACTCCCACAGCGTGTGATCTTATTCCCTTATCCCTACAGAGTGACAGCCTTGGAAATCACCTAGGCTCACCTTGACCCTTATTTTACTAAAGAAGAAACAGGAAATGGTAAGTGACTATACTTTCAGTTCAAGAAAACTGATTCCTAGATAAAGGGGGTGCCTAAAGTCAAAGGGGGAAAGAAACTGAAGAATGGTTAAGAACGTTGTTGGTATCAAAACTAAACTAACACCCTAAACTAACACCCATGCCTTACTGAGATATCTATTTTATGCTGGGTGCCAGAGGTTTATAATGTTTTTCCCCCTCTGATTAAATAAATACTAAAACTTGAAAAAACAGGCAGACCAAGAAAGCCCTGACTATGTTAAAATTAAGAGATTTGAAAATGAAGTAAATGCAAAGAACATATGTGCCGTGCACATACCCAAAGCCCAAATAAATCCAGTAGTCTAGGAAAATAAAAAGCCTAGCAAGGTTGCCTCTGACTGGAATGAGAAAGAAACGGGGGGGAAATAAAGAATTTATTCACGTTACAATTTAAGTTCTTAAACTTACTGGGAAATGATGCTTGGTAACGCCCCCCCCCCAAAAAAAAACCCTCAAATGACAACATTTAAGTATTTTTCAAAACATGCCCTTAACCCTCTGGCTTCGCCACAAGAGGGTGCACATTTCCTTATTAATACAGCAACCACGGGAAACACTTAAGTTCCTCCAGACAGCCGCTCACCTCTGCTAGGGCACCTCTTTCCTGTCCTGGGAGTGTAATGACAGTACAGTATTTTTGTAAGTTAAACCCATTTTACACACTTTATTCATTTAATTTTGACAATATTCTGTGAGGGTGAGTGGAGCAAAAAGTATCAACACAGTTGGGGGTGTGGATCAGAGGTAGAGGCCTAGCCTAGCACATGCCAGGCCCTGGAGTCAATTCCCAGCACAGGGGGAAATCAACTCCATCTGAAGAAGGAAACACTCAGAGAAGTGACTTGCTGAAGATCAGAAAGATTAGAATGTTAGAGCCCAAATCAAACGAATGTCTCCTGAGTCCCAAATCCTATATACAGTACCCTATGGGAACATAATCAAAACCCCTACCATAATCATGCAGCACCTCCGTCCATCCATTCTACTGTCTCTGAGCAAAGACTCATACACTGAGCAGATCAGAGATGGCTTGCCTTTGCAATGTTACAACTGTTCTTTAAAAAAGTGTGTGTTAACACCTGGCAATTATTTTTATAGATTTCCAATGAAGTGAAAAGTGTGGTGACATTTGCCTATAGCATTCTAAAGTAGCAGTAACATGGACTAGAATAATATTAAGTGTTGCTTACAACAAAAAAATTAACTTTAGGCTTAAATTTTTTTGGTGAGATCCCCTGAGATTCAGGCTAAAAACCTAACTCCAAGGGCCTTTTCTTGTTCAGTGGTCAAGGACTTTGCACCTGGACTGCCTAAATTCAAATCCAAAGTTTGCCACTTACCACATGGCCTTAGCCAATTACTCAGCTCCAATGTGCCTCAGCTTCCCCATGCAAAATGGAGACAGGAGCAACAGTTAGGAAAGCAGTTATCATATGAAAGAGCACATGGTACGAGCTCATACTACAAAAGGCAGTCCTCGCTTCAAAGGAGCAAACAAAATCATTCATTTCAGGGATTATTAAAGAAAATGCATTAATTTTATGTACTTTATGTCAGATCTGCATTATATTTTAATCCTTTTATGTGCTTAGAAAATCAAAACTATCCTAAAGGATTTAGAGCACAAATATAAACTGCTTTTTATAACAGTGTTTATCATACCTAAAGTATTTGATGCCAAGTCCTTGGTCAAGAAAGAAGGCTAAGTTACAGAGTTCTTCCAGGAGGCGATAATAAGTGTTAAGCAGCAGAGGGGAAGGCTCTCTGCCTAGAAACCTGAAGATGCTGAAGTTACTAACCCAGCAGGTCCCCCAACCTCACTTCATAGCTCCTAAGTCTCTCTAAAAACCCACCTTTTCATCTCCATTCCCACCATCACTGTCTGAAATCATATCCTCATCATCATGCACTCCTAACTGGCCACAGAAGTGAGGCTCATGAAGTCTGCTGAAGTGAGTGAATAAGTGGGAATAGGAATAGAAATATTAAAGAAGACCACAAAAATAGGGGAAAGAAGATTACTTTACAAACTATATGCACACATTTTGTTAACAAACATTCTAACTCAGCTCTGTGGAATGATGGGCCACTCCAGTAAGGTCCATCTGAAAGCACCCTCCCTCTCAGAATTTTTTCTTTTTTCTTTCTTTTTTTTGCGGTGGGTGGGGGGTGTTACTGGGAATTGAATTCAGGAGCACTGAGCCACATCCCCAGCCCTACTTTGAATTTTATTTAGAGCTAGGGTCTCACCGAGTTGCTTGACACCTCACCATTGCTGAGGCTGGCTTTGAACTCACAATCTTCCTGCCTCAGCCTCCCAAGCTGCTGGGATTACAGGCATGTGCCATCATGCTCAGCAGGATGTTTTCTTAATGGTAGTGTCACAGGCTCCCTGGGGACTCCCTGATCACCTTTTTCAGTCCTGTTCAATTTGTAGGATCAAACTCACTAGACTGCTAAGGCTGGCTGCTCCTGCACTGGTTGAAGCCACTTTGATACCTCTAGGTCTAAGACGGCACTGGATCTAGCATGTGGACTAAAGTGGGGGCCCACTCTTGTACAGCATCTGTGCACCCTCCATCTCTTTCCAAAAGTCCCAATAGACCTCTGATCCCTTTCATTCCAAACATTAAGACTGCCTTCTAAATTCTTGTTGAGTTTGAAGGACATCCTTCACATTCTCTCTTGCCTGACTTTTATGGAGCAGAGAAATTTCCGGGGGAAAGAACACTTTTACTGCTTTGACCTAAGATTTTATTTGATGTCCCCATTGACTCTAATGCCCCTCCTGGGACGTAGCTTCACACACAATATATATATGCTAGATCACTCTCTACCGACACAATGGCAACTCAGGGGCTGGCAAACAATATTCTCTCCCTTCGGAACACGCCCACTTACTAAATGTGGCTGTTGAATAGACAGTAAAGAGGCACCTTTGCCTCTTGCTCACAGCCTGAGATCCTCAGGAGGGGGCACTAGGGAAAGAGGAATCTGAGGGCAGAGTTAATCACCTAAATTCTTAGAGTTTCAGTTTAGGCTTAACAGTTAGTCTGCAACATCAGACTGCACGATGCCGGGGACATGCCTGAGTTTGGCTTCCACAAGACTGTAACCAGACTCTTTCTTTTGACCCTGATATGCAAAACTGTGCAATCAGAACTGGGTGGCAAATCCATGCTAGGAAGGGGCATGACCTCAGCCATCAAAATTAGAACTGGAAAAGCCCTCCACAAACCTAGGCAGAGAGCTCTGACCTGAGTTTTTCTCATACAGGTCTTCTGATACTTCTCCTGGAACTCCAATTTACAAGCTAACAAGTCTCGCCATAAAAACACAGCGTTTCTTGATGTTTAACATTAATTTTTATTTCTTGTTGTATACTGCTTTGATCGGTTCTAAGTACGTTTTCTCTTTCCATGATGTTTACATCCTTCACATTCTTAGGGACTGTTATCATAACCCCTTTAATCATCCTTTGGCCAAGCTATACATATTTAGCTCCTTTCATCTCTCCCATGTCCTTCCTTCCAGCAGGGCTGGCTCCTCTTTAAATTCTTTCCAATCTGTCAACATCTTTCTGCAACTGATGCACGCCCTCCCTTAATAAATATTCTAGGTACTCCTGTTTCCTAAGAGTTCTCCAACAAGTCCTAATAGTGAAAAGAAACTGGACCAGAAGTCAGAAGTGGCCGTTCTAGTCCTGGATCTGTCCCAAGCCTCAGTTAACCCATCTGTAAAATTGGGAATGATATCTTTCCTGATTTGATTAAAAGAGAACAAAATATAAAACCACTTTGCAGATCATAAAGTACTATACGTGAAAAATGTGTGTATACCACATTTCCATAATTTTTAAAATATAAAAAAATAAGATTGGAAATAAGTAGGTCAAATAACAGTTGTTAAATGTAGCATTAGGTATAACAGTTACATTATTCATGGATTTAGTGCTCTTTGTTTCAACTTTAAGGACATATTTACCCATTCACTAAAAGTATTTATTGAGTCTCTACTATGTGCAAGACAAGCTGAACAATGTGGGAGAACATAAAACAAGGACGTCAAGAAGTTATAATTATCACCCTCAATTCTCAGGAACTATTCACTTGGTGTAGATCATACAATATCAGAAAGCTATTGCTGCCACCTTTTATATTATGCTTTATAACAACGAAGTTATTATTTCTTTGGAATAGATTCTAAACCACAGAGTGCAAGGTCAAAGGGTATACCCAAGTTGAGGCCTCAAATTTCCAAATAATTTCCCAGGAAGGGTATGCCAATCTACACCCTCATCACCAATGTATAGGAATGCTTCTTACCACATAATTTTCAACATTGGTTATTATTTGACTGCTTTGCAAAACCATACAAAAAAGCATGAAAACAATCTAAATTAAATTTATTTCTCCCAATATAAAGTGTCCCCACCTGATACCTTATTTTGGTGACACCTTGTAGTTGTTAAAATCTTTTGTCTTTGAATAGACATTAACTGAACGCCTATTATTTTCCAGGCGATAAACTGGGAGTTAGACCACAAAGATGAAATAGTCTCAGACCTTGCCTTCAAAGGGCTTATACTCTAATATAAAAGGTAAACAGTAATAATTATCAACACTGCAGGAAGTGCTCCTTCCTTAAGGAGCAAGTGAAAAATGCAAAAGCAACAAATATGAGCCAAAACAGCTTAGGATAATCAAGGGAGGCTTCAAGGAGGTGGTGATCTCTCAGTTGGGTTTTGAAGGAGAAGCAGATCTTGGTCATGGAAGGGAGAATGAAGAGATTAATGTTGGTCTTTGAAGCCACTATCATCTTCTCCCAGAAAATATCTATTGCAATATAAAGTTTTAGCAATACAGGGCTAAGCCTCAGGGACAGTTTTTGTTGTTTTCATCTTTATCATATACAGTTGCGTTTCTGTTCATGAAAAAAGCAATCTGCAAATCTTCAAAGACATTGTTTTACAAAACATAAATAGGAGGGCTGGGGATATAGCTCTGTGATAGAGGGTTTGCCTAGCATGCATGAAGTCCTGGGTTCAATCCCTACTACTGCAGGAAAAAAGAGAAAGAGAGAAAGAGAGAAAGAGAGAAAGAGAGAAAGAGAGAAAGAGAGAAAGAAAGAAAGAAAGAAAGAAAGAAAGAAAGAGAAAGAAAGAAAGCAATTTTGTAGAATATAAACTTCAAAAATTCCAGCTGTCATGCTATGCTTTCTCGGGTAAGGTGTATGCAAGTGAGATCAATAACTGCTTTCAACTCTTACAAAAATAAGTCAATTGGCTCTACATAAAAATGGCACATAGCATAAGAATTTTTTAATAGCATCAGGTAATATTTGAATAAAATATCCTTAAAAGCTACTTTTTCATGTTTCTGCATATCATTGGTGGTATACATAAATACCTGTGTCTAGGATATAACAAGTGTTCTAAACAATATACTCTTAGGAACATGGCTTTCAGTAGCCAACTACACAAGGCTATATATATATGGCCTCTAACCTATCCCAGAATTTTAGGGTCCAGTTGCCTCTCTAGGTCACAAAACCCCACGTGTTTAAATCATAGAGCATTGAAACAAAACCATATACAAAAGGGCCGTATGTTTTTTGTAAATTATTAAAAGATGACTTTCCCATTACTTTGCCATTATTATTTTTTTTTTAGCTTAAGTTCTTCAAATTGTGCCCTATGGCTTGAATAACTTTTCAAACGTTTTATTATTGAAGGACAAATAGCCGGGTTTTCTCTAGGCTCCCCATGGTCACCACCACCAGCTGGAATCAGCCACGAAGGGCCAGGGGCAGATGCTTAGCACTGATGCTGATCCCAGAAGACAGGTTCTCTGGCCAGGGAGCTGTGAGATGAGGCTGTGACCTGGGAGCCCAGGTAGCAACTGAATGGAGCATTACTTTCTGTTCTGCTAAACAACACAGCCAGATCCTATGTGAGGCTCTAGAGCCATTGGCCTCTGTACCCAGGCCTTACAGGTTGGCCTGTGTTCAGATATGGAAAGTTATCATTTATCTCTATCTTTATTAAACTATACTTCCAATTATTGTCCGTTTTTTCCTTCTTTTCTTGATTGTCAAAAAGCCAATGGACACAAAACAAACTTTTGACCAGCTTGCAAAATTTTTGTTGTCTGGATTGACTTCCTTCTATGTCAAACATCAAACTAACTCATTTTCTGTATATTATCAAGTATAATCCTTTGAGCTAGCTAGTGTTATCACCATGCCTTCAAAGGTGAGGAAACCAAGTTCAGAGTCATAGGTGACTTGCCAAAAGTCATACCTGGTAAGGATTACAGCTAGAGTAGAAAACTGGGTTCCACACAACAGGACTTAAGCTCTTAATTACCAAGCTTTGTGGCTGCCACCAACTGAAGGGGCTGACAAAATTCCTTGCAAATGGAGAGGGTGTTTGGATATTTTCTCCTTGAGGAATTGCTCTATCAAAGACAAGAAACATGCAAAATCCTCTCAGAGTTAAGTTCAGAAAGTTTTGCAAACATCTTACCAGTCCACTGACAATTTTATAAGTTCAATAGTATCACATATGGAGAATACCTCACTGCCAAAAGTACAATCTTAAAGTTACTTGTTGTAAATTTTGATTTTATTAAGTTTCCTGAATCTTGAACCTGACTCTTCAGATTCAGCTTTGTTTCTTTTCTTTATGGGATGTGTGGACTAATTTTTCTGACTGATAAATAGATGATGAAAAAATGAATTGGCTATATCAATAGTGAGCTGCAGGGGTTGGGTTGTAGCTCAGTGGGAATGTGCTTGCCTAGCATGCTTGAAGCACTGGGTTCGATTCTCAGCACCACATACAAATAAGTGAAAATAAAAGTCCATCAACAACTAAAAAATATTTTTAAAAAAATAGTGAGCTGCACCTTGTCCCATAAACAACCAAAAAAATCTGGAATTTTTTCCCATGAACAGACAAAGACTCTGGGCTCCATGGGTTACAATTAAGGAGCACTCCTAACCTAGATTAGGAAGCCATGGAAAGGGTGACAACACAAGGATTGCTCATTAGGATTACACAAATCATGACGAGGATGTGTAATCCATAGAGATACAAAATGGTCAGATGGGCCCCAAACTTGGTTTAATGCTCTGTTGTCACCAAGCAGAAACTTATTTATTTAGTTTTTTGGTAGTGTTGAAGATCAAAACCAGGTCCTTGAAGATGTTAGGTGAAGCAATGAATTATACTCACAGTGTCCAAGTAGAAACTCATGTAATTCATCTTTGAAATTGTGTGTAGTTAAATGAAGTCCAATGGCAAATGGAGCACATGTATGAGCAGAGAAGATATGTATAACATGCATGTAGCCATTCCTTCTTACCCCATTTGCATATAGCACTGGTGAGGCCCAGTGAGTGCCGGATTCTAATAGACCTAACATGTGGGTTCAGCAAGGCTTGGAGCATATTATGTCTATGACTAAGGAGAGGTGCAACCCCAAGAGGTCATACTCTTCTCTCTACTGGAACCACAACTTGCTTTGAACATAGAAAGTCGACAGTGGTATCTACAGAGAACTACATGGTATTCTTTCTTACTCATCACTTTACACTAAAAGTGATGATGGATGATGTAAGAAGGAAGGAAAAGATAGGGCAGGCTGCGTTGCCTTTCCTTCACTTGTCAGTAAGCTGAAGGTAGGAGTGTTGCATATTAAGAATTGAAATAAAAATAGCTGAGTTAGGGGCTGAGGTTGTGGCTCAATGAGAGAGCACTTGCCTAGCATGTGTGAGGCACTGGGTTCAATCCTCAGCACCACATAAAAATAAGTAAAGGTATTATGTCCATCTACAACTTAAAAATATTTAAAAAAAAAAAAAAGCTGAGTTAGTTTGGTGCAACATTTCCACTGCTTGGGTAAGAATAATGTATGGGCTGTAAAATATAAACTGGATACTTTGGTGACAGCATATAAGCTAAATGCTCTCAGATTTGCATTTTAAACTGAACTGTATAGTATAAAGGTACAAAATAAAAAATTATATTAATATTTACATTTTTCTTCACCATGACAAGAGAGATACCAGTGAAGAAAGGAAAACATGTTATGTTTTATTACCTTTAACAACATATTCCCACTATTTTTTTTAATAAAGGACACCATATCTTCATTCTGTACTTGTCCCCACAAACCATGCAGCTGGCCCTAGCAATAGTAACAGATAAAAGGATTAAATTATGATTCATTGCCTCTTTCCAATTAAACCTCAAACCAAGAGCTGAAAGACTAGATAATTCAATAATAAAGTCTGTGGGTGTTAATTACTTCTTGGAATTCTGACTTGGGTGAAGTCAGTTGATCAACACATACATTCAACCTCCTTCCACCATCTGCAACAACCCAAGGGTCACAGAAAACCAAAGGTATTCAGCCTGAAATGGAGGGGAAAAAAATTAAGAATCAAGTAAGTCCTACTAGTTTTCCGAGTATCCAAGACTGTGTCTAAGACTCTGGGAGGGGAAAATGTGTGGCTAGGGTAAGAGGTATAATCAATAACGTTTTTCAGTGTATATCTCTGTATGACACAGATAGCCTCTGACTTTGGCAATGACTTACTGCTTATGTGCACCTGTCATCTCTGGCACTTTATTAATTTTTGTGGTACTGGGGATTGAACTCAGGGCCTTGCATATATATAAGCAAGCACTCTACCACTTACCTACATCTCTGACCCTTTTTAAAAATTTTATTTTGAGCCAAGTGTGGTGGCACACACCTGTAATCCCAGCAATTTGGGAAGCTGAGGAAGGAGGACTGCAAATTCAAGGCTGGCCTCGGCAATTTAGTGAGACCCCGTCTTAAAAAATAAAGAAGTAAAGCACCCTGGGTTCAATCCCAGTATGGTTAGTAAATAAATAAATAAAATAAAATAAAATTTTGAGACAGGGTGGACAGGCTGACCTCGAACTTGTAATCTTTACCTCAGCCTCCTAAATCGCTGGGATTATAGGCACACTCCACCGTGCCTGGCCATCTTTGGTACCTTAGAGGTAAGATATAACTCCTACCATTTGATGGATGTTTTAAGCTTTAGTAAGCACAAATACTTGCGTATACAGTTTTATTTTATTACCACCATAGCCATGTAAGGGACTCAAAAAAAGTATTTTTAATATAATTTTTATTGTCAATATTCCAATGAGCAAAGTAGTATTACTTTTAATGTTCTTGTTTTGAGAAGTGGTTACCTTATATTCATTTATTAAATCATTTTTGTGTTTTATGAGCTTTTGTGTAATGGTATAGTCTGCAAAAAAAGAAAAAAACAAAAGGTAATAAATATTCTTTGTGGGAAATTAGATGAGGCCAAATCTCACATAATCCCATCAGAGGAAATTGCTATTAATGACTTGATACTCTCCCTTGTTTGTTTTTATAAAATTGAATTGTAGTTTCCATGTTTTTTATGTAACATCTCCTGCCCCAAGTACTAGAGATTGAACCCAGGGATGCTCTACCATCACAGACCTATTTATTTTTACTTTGTATTTTGAGACAGGCTCTTGCTAAATTGCCTAAGCTGGTCTCAAACCTGAAATTCTCCTGCCTCGGCCTCCTGAGTTGTTGGGATTACAGGTGTGCACCCCCACACCCACCTTGTATTTTTTTCTTAAATTCAACATATTATATTCTCATCCAGCATTAAAAAAAAATAACATTGTATTTCTTAATACAGATAAGCCCTAGTTTATGTAATCAATTTTCCTTTGGGGATATGTATGTTGTTTCTAATTCATCTACAGAATTACAGAGGGTACTTACCTCTGTTCCATAGAACAGGCACAGCCCAAAAGTCTATGACCCCTCTGGTGGTGCTGAGGAGCCAGGGTAATCCGGGCTCACTGGATTTAAGGTTTCAGGCCCCTCCATACACTGCATGTACTTCCTCTGATCATAAGGGTTTCAACTGACAGATTAAATGGGAAAATAGTGAAAAGATTATCCATCCCCACCCCTTCCCATGAACTTACTTCCTCCTCTAAAAAGGGACACAATGGACCAAGTTCAGGGTTAAAATCAGAAGTATGAGCTTCTATGGACTTGGACTACAGTTGAGGAGCACCATTACTGTCCCTCTCGGGTACACTGCCAGGACCAAATGGTTACTTTGGAGCCCATGGAAGGAGAATAAGCTTCTCAAAGGCACAAGGTTAGAGGGTTCAAGGTTAGGAGGGAGATTCTATAAATATTTACTGAACAAAACTCTGTCTGTTAACTGGTAGACACAGAGCAAGGTGTGGTTTTCCCTTCCCAACCCCAAAAGCAGCTGGGGAAGCTGGTCTGACAAAACAGTGGGCAATGCTGCCCAGCAAAGCCCAAGGGACAGCATGAACTCCTGTGATGATTCAGAAGTGAGTCTAACCATCTCTGACTGTCCTCTTCCCTCAGCCCCCACAACTCCCACTCCCATTCACTGAAGCAGGAAACTCGAAAGAGGACATAAAATACAGGCCACACAAACAAGGGCAGGGGGAGCTGGCCCAACACATCACATTTAATACTGTGAATGCCACTGGGTGGCAAGGAAAATCACGAGCTGTGGCAATGTTCCCACAATGAATATTTCCCCTACACACGAGGGGAAAAAAAGACCCAGCCTCCCTCTGGATGATGGATGGTCTGAAAGCTCTCTTCTAGGCAGGGCCACATCCTTTTTGTTTTGTTTTGTTTTGTTTTTTAAATGCTCCTCGCCAACTCAACTGTGGATTTTAAAACCATCTAGTTCCAAACATCAGCATTCTCAAGGGCAGGTGCTCCCAATGGCAGCACAACTCACAAGGGCAACATCATATCCTCCCAGTAAAAGTGGAAACCGCATGACTTAAAGATAATTATTTTCCTCAGCTACACCCAGGAGGCCAGCCAGGGACTCATCATTCAGGACTCCCCTTTCTAGCACTGGAACACTACTTCAAACTGAATGTTTCTCCCTTCTGGGTCAAAAGAGCCAGGCCTCACAATAACTTGGGTATGCGACATCATTTGATTTATAAAGTCTGCAGGCTTTTAATGAAGATTATATATGGATTATATATATACCAGTGGAGATAAAGACAATAGGAAATATATTATGCAATCAGGAGACCTATTTTTAATTTTTATTTAAACTTTCACTTAAATGATAAGATTCCTGAGTCAGGTATTTCTGTAGAAATTATCTGAACTATTAAATTGCAGGAGAGAAAATGCTTTTATGTTTAGAAGCAGGACCAGAAAAGGATCTCTTTGCTGCTTTAAGTACAGTTGTAAACATAGGTCTGTAAAGATGTAGATGTGCAAATGCAGCCAAGCTAAATTTGAGTGTGGGCTATTTTTCAGTTTGGGCCCATCTTCTTTCAGAAGTGTGATTAAGCAAAAATCAAAACAAAAGCAAAAGGCATGCAAAATGGAAAAATAAGTCAGAGACCTAGACAACTCCAAAATGAAATTTCTAAATCACTACAAGCTAAGGGTAATTATCCTACTAGATATCCATGGAATTACACATGTTAGCTTTCTAGGATCTTCATCCTTTCAAAACTAATCATTCAATTACAGTTTCTAACTTATAATTTATAAACAGGTACTCTTTTACTGCTTTAAGAAATTTAGTTCTTTAGGAGGTCACTTAAAGGGGGGAAAAATGGGGCTGGAACCCAGGGCTCAAGAATGCTAAGCAAGCACTCTACCACTGAGCTACACTCCCAACGCATGATGTCACATATATGAAAGTACTGAAAACTGGTAATACTCTGATTTCTCACTTCTCGATATTCTTAGGGTACTGGGCTTGAAGACTTTGGTTATTTAGGGTCTTAGATGCTCTACTAATACAGATTTTTTTAAAAAATATATGAATGATGACTAAGTTTAGTTTTTTAATAGTTTGGACGTGTCCCAAATGTGATGATAAAAGTTTCCTTTTTATCATTTTCTTTTAAAAAGAGATCTTCTATTTGCCCTGCCCTCAGAAGCACCAAAAAAGGCAGAGGAAGGAGTAACAGATTGGCATCAGAGATACACCATTAGGTATATGATGTACTGCCTTCCTGTGCTTAGTGTGTTCCTAAGCAAGCACTACTGCACCTTAACACCAGAAGCAGCAACTGGCAAACAGGAAAATAACCCACAAAGCCTGCTGTTGTTACTATTGTGGGAAGTCAACAGCAACCTCTCAAACATCAAATTTTCTTTCCACTCAATAATAGGTTATATAAAAGCTCTCTTCCAAGTTATAGAATTTGCTAATTTCTAAAAACTTCCAGCCAGCAAGTTCTAGGTGGGTAGAACTCTAGATGGACAAAACAAGTAACCATCATTAGAGATTGGATTCCTCAGCTCTTAATCTAGAATATGCGGCTGCCTCTTACCCTCCCCATACAGCCCTATGTGGCAACCTCATTCCAGAAAGTCTGGCTATCCCTGCATAAGTCCAAAATCAGCCTATGTTCCATTTTGTGAAACCTGTTCCCCAAGTTCTTGACACAAAGAGCTCCAATGTCGGTGACAGCCTCAGAAATTTCACGAGACATTAAAACTACATAAAAACAGGTATAGTAATGTAAGAACGTCTTCCCTTTTCCAACTTGATTTTTTTATTGAGAAGAGTACCAATAATTTAACCTAAATGTTTACATGTCCAGGCTGTGTTGTAAAGGGTAATTACCTATGAGTTTATTTATCAGACTCCTCAGGAAGAGGAAAAACTGAGAAGCTGAGGTTATCACTTGAAAATTCAACTCCATTAGAGAAATTAAAATGCATAGTCAATTACTGATTAGACACTAATGATGATAATGAATTCTAGAGTCTACAGTTCAAACAAGCAATTAGGATTGATACAAGAAGAGTAAACAATTAGTGAATAGGCCCAGGCCCTTCACTGCATCTTGAGTCCTCACACTGAATCCTCAAATTTCTATGGGGAGCACTTTTTCCCAGGTGCAGGAGCACTAAGGTGGGTTATCTGTTAGAGACATCACTTCTTCCACTAAGTGAGGAGGAGGAGGAGGAGGAGGAGAAAAACTTCAAGTTGTTTTCCTACCCAGTGTGAAATGTAAAATGGAACCTACAATAGGACTTGAAATTAACCAGGATATGCGCTCTCATTAAAAGGCAAAGGCGCTGTTACAATTAACAAAGTTACAGCGTGTTAAAAAGGTCTCTGACATCAAGCCAAGAACATGAATTAGCCTGGTTCAGAGAGAAAAAGAGTCTGTTCCTGAGATAAATCAGGCAAGCACACACAGCTAACAAAAATTAAAAGTACACCAAAAACACAATAGCATCTTGGCTTTTATCCCCCTTGCTGATTTAACATGTGACTAAAAACTGCAGCGGTAAGGACTATTTCCTGGCTCAGTTGTTTCAAACTTGAGCATGCATCAGAATCTCCTAGAAGAATGATTTTAACACACACTTTGCAGGACCCCCAACCCCCAAGAGTTTCTGGAGTAGACCTGGGGTGGGGTTCAATGTTTTGGATTCCTAACAAGTTCCCAGTTAGTGGTAAGGGAATCATACTTTGAGAATCACTGACTTGGCTTTCCAACCCCATGGGGTGTGCACAGGTGGGAAGATGCTTACTTTTCTATGAGGAACATCCCCCACAACAGTACTGAAAGGCTGCAAAGTGACATGCTCCAGGAAATGCCCACACCTTGTCTTTGCTGTTGGGAAACATCTGTTGATTTCCCCCCTTTCGTACTGGGGACTGAACCCAAAGACACTTTACCACTGAGCCACATCCCCCATCATTTTTTATTTTGAAACAGAGTCTTACTAAGTTACTTAAGGTCTTGCTCAGTTGCTGAAGATGGCCTTGAACTTGCTTGAGTCACTAGGATTAAACCTCTCTAGCTTTTAAGCTCTTCTAAAGCAGAATTCCTCAGCCAGTTTCTTTATCTGTAAAGTGAGGATAGTAATGATACATACACCTCATAGTGTGATCATGAAAATCCAATGAAATGACAACATATCTAAAGCTCTCAGCCCTAAGTCTAACTCTCAGAAAACTGCCAACACTATTATGTCCTTGCTGAAGAGTTCTAGAATTCTCTACTCAGATCATTTGTGATCCAGGAACATCTTCCATCAGTGATATTTCTCAGCTACTCAGATTTTTCAAAATATCCAGACACACCCCCCACCCACCAAAAACAATCTCAGGGGAAAGATCATTCATGGTCCTCTTAGATTTCTCCTGCTAACCCTGAGTCAGTGCTCCAATGTTGACTCTCTTGATATGCTGTCATATCCCTTCCACCTGATGTACTTCCACATAAAATCCCCCAGACATCCTCAATACTTTCATCTCTGTTCAAAAAAAAAACAACAGTCTTGCTAAACATGGAGAAGAAAGATGCCTGCCATCATTAATCCAGCCAGTCACCAAAGATCAGCAAACTGTCACATCTCCTGACATCCATCTTCTCTGAAATTTATGTCAGTCAGTCAATACACATTTTCTCCTTTTGGTAAATCTGCTTCATTTTTATGACTTATTATTAAATTATGCCCACAGAGACTAAAAATTACAACCAGATGTGGTGGTACATGCCTGTCATCCCAGCAACTCAAGAGGCTAAAGAAGGAAGATCGGAAGTTGGAGGCCAGCCTGAGCAACTTATTAATGATGTCCTGTTTCCTCTTCCTCCTCCTCCTCCTCATCATGGATTGGGGATATGGCTCAGTGATTAAGCACCTCTGGGTTCAATCCCTGGTGCCCAAAACAAAACAATTAAGATCACTGGGGATTCCACTACCCGCTGGTTATAATTTAATGAAAGTTATTACAGTTCTGCGCAATTTTTACAAAAATGGGACCACATGACTGGTTATTGTACCACAATCTTTTTCACTTACTATACTGCACAAATCTTTAAATGCTATTCTACAACTAACTTTAATGGCTATAAAGGGTTTTGTGGCATAGTTGGGAAACAATTCACTTAGTCCTTTGGAATTTCTCCTCTCTCACACATTATGTATATTTAGGGCATAACAGAATGAGCACATATATTTACAGTCTCTGTTCTCTATCGATAACATATGCAGGAACCCAGTTTTAGGGTAATAGAGGAATTATTGCCATTTATTAAAATTTACAGACTGACTTTCTTAATCAGAGAACAACATTTTCATTAATTAAAATACACTTCTATTCATCTTCTGCACGTTCTAATATTGGAGAGCAGGTGGTCCACAAAGGCCTTCCCTTTTGTATTCCAATGACTAAAATATTTTCCCCCACTTTTCTAAAATGAGAAATTTAATTCTGTCAGTGAAATTAAATGAAATCAGAATATATATACATCCGCAGGGCCTAAAGATAGTAAAAGCATATTTTTAAAACTGTTTTTAATAAGAGGAAATTGACATGTAAACTATTTAGGTTTTAATTTCTAAGTCACTATGAGAAGGGCTGAGAGTAGTGAGGGGGAGACAAATCTAAATGTTACAATGCACACTTTAGTTAGTCAACATTGTTAAAGAGTCAAAGGTCAGGCTAGGGTTGTGGCTCAGTGGTAGAGCACCTGCTTAGCATGTGTGAGGCACTGGGTTCAATCCTCAGCATCACACTAAAAATAAACAAACAAACAAACAAACATATTGTGCCCATCTGCAACTAAAAAAAAATTAAAAATTAAAAAGAATCAAAGGCTTTGTGTAAGGTAAAGTACAATCAATAAAACTGACAAGTGTCAATGTACGAATTACCTTCCCAACACCAAGCCTTCACATCCAGGAACACATACAGCCATGCCCTCATGTCCAGCGAGTTTTCTCTGGCGATGGAGGTGACTAACAGCATTTTTGAGGACTGTTGAGTACCTGCAGGGGTGCTCTCTGCCTTCTCAACTCAGCCCTCCAAGTGTATCCTCTGCTTCTCATTTCTTACCAATTGTCTCAAAAGCATGTGCTCTACCTTCTCAAGTTTGTAAGCACCAACATTACTAGGAAAGGTACAGAAAAAGGGATATATATATATATATATATATATATATATATATATNATATATATAAATAAATAAAAAATCTAGAAAAAATCAAATTATATATCCCTTAAGAAAAATTATCACCTCCTGTAACAAGTCACATCTGGGAGGCCCAGTCTGCTAGTGTGTCCCTATGAAGATAAGGCAAATGTTCAACCCAAAGAGCAGAGCCATCTTCTGCTACAAATAGACATTTCTGTTAATGTCCCAGTGCATGAAATCTAAAATCTTATTTCCTCACACCTACCTCCTACTCGTGATTTCCATATTATGCTTAATAAAACAACAGCAGCTTTCTTCTCCCACAGTCCCTAGTTCAGGACCACTGGACCATCGTTGACCATTCCTCTTCCTTACCTTTGCCAGATATGCATGTCTTTCTAACTTAAGAAGTCCTGTTTCTCTTCTTTTCACTATTCCCTCTCCCACCTGCTTCTTTCTTTCTTTGTAAATATTTATTTTTTGGTGTAGATGGACACAGCACAATGCCTTTATTTTTATGTGGTGCTGAGGATAGAACATAGGTCCCGCCAGTGGTAGGCGAGCGCTCTACTGCTGAGCCACAATCCCAGCACCCCATCTGCTTCTTTCTTTCAGCTTCCTCTATCAAAATCCTAGTTTAGACCTTTTTACCCAACACCTAACCATATCCAATCTCTTACCTGGCCTCCCTCACCTATCAGTGACTACCTGTTTAATATCTCTTTGCTGATCAGCAACTCAGGAGGCCACAGAATAAAATCTGAATTTCTTGTCCAGAACTCAAAATACTCCATATTTCCAGCTATATCTCTGGTCTAACAAAACCAATCTACTTTACTCTTGGGGGGCATATCATGTACACTTACGCTTACAGACAACTCTTGATGCCTTTTCCCTGTATTTAGAAGGTCCTTCCCACTTCCTACACTTCTTTTCTTCCTTCAATTCTACTTACACTCAGTGGTCCAGCTCAAATCCAACCTCTTCTATGAACTATCAGAAAAGATACTAAGTTCTAATCTCTGTATTCTCTTTCATTCAGAAAATATTTATTGGGTTCCTCTGATGTGCCAGGAACCAACCTAGTTACTGTAAATGAGAAAATGAGGAAGGAGGAGGAAATAAAATTAAAAACACAGTCAAGTTTCCTGTTTTATTTTCCTCTCTCCATAAGTCTTACTATGCATCAATTAGCTCTAAACCTTTGAGGAGCTAGTGTATCTTTTTTCCCCCCCAGATACTGGCATGGTGTCAGGCAAATGGTAAACATTTGCTGATTTTTGCGGGGGGTGGTGGATTACTAGGGATTTAACCCAGGGGTACTCTACCACTGAACTATGTCCCCAGTACTTTTGTAAGTTTTGAGTCAGGGTCTCACTGAGTTGCCCAGGCTGGTCTTGAATTTATGATCCTCCTGCCTCAGCATCCTGAGTTGCTGGGATTGCAGGTATGGTCTACTACACCTAGCTGCTCACTGATTTTTGTTGGTGGTTACAGATCCAATTTATTTAAACATCTACACCAGGACCTACCTGGTGTACAGCAGCTGTGTGTCCATGTTAACTAGCTCATATCTGAGACAAACCATTATTAACAATATGTTCCAAAACCAAGTGGGCTCATTGACCACCTGACCAGCAACCATAATTGTTTTTCCCCAGAAATTGTGAGCAGTATATCTTAGGCACTGAGAGAACTTTGTGAAACTTTGATTTATAAAAGCAAAAGGAATGCTTCTGAATGACAACAGGAGAGGACACCAGGGTCTTCCTTTATATGTGTGGGCAGTAAAACACGGGTTTGACCAAGAGTTCCACTCAATTAATTACCTTTGACATTCATAGACTCATAACCATTTCTCTCATAAACTTAGAAGGTATGCAAAAGATTTTTCAAGCATCCAAAGTGTACATCAATTCTGCAAATATTTACCAGACAACACACAAGGAAAAACATGGAATGTGGAACCAAGAAAACCTGTGTCTGATTTCTGATTTACTACTAACTAGTTGTGTGGAAAGACATTTGCCCTTGCTGGGCTTTTTTTCCTTCTCTGTAAAACAAGGACAGGGCCACCTACCTCACAGGGTTTGCTTTGAGGATTAAGTGAGATAATACATGTAAAGTGTTTGGCACAGATGTTCAGGAAGTGGTTAAGCTATTGCTATGGCTAAAGGAGAGGATTAGTAGGCAGTGGTGGTATCTGTAGGGTTGGACACTGTTAGCACTGCTGCATATCCAACAAGAAAATTTCAAGGGAGACCATGACTCAGTGAGAGAAGTAAGGTGACTATAATAAATAAGACCACCTCATGCCTTGGAACTCTGTGTCTATCGTTAAAGTCCAGGTAATGTGGGGCCGGGGTTGCGGCTCAGTGGTACGGCACTTGCCTAGCATGAATGAGGCATTGGGTTTGATCCCTGGCACCACAGAAAAATAAAAACAAGTAAAATAAAGGTATTGTGTCCATCTACAACATATATATGTTTTTTTTTAAGTCCAGGTAATGTGGAAACTAAGATGTTTCATTGACATTACAAGCAATATTATCCTAAAGCATTTATTAAGTAAAATACTTATCTCCAATCATCCTCATAGACACTTGATGTTTTCAAAAATTAACACTGCTTTGGGGGATATACATCAATGGATGAACATTTAACTGCATTTCAAAATACTTTCACCTGCTTTATCTTGGGATAAATCACCTGTAAACACCCAGAAGGCCAATACTGTTCCCAAAACCAGCATTAGTTCTTTAATGAAGGCAATGCCAGAAATTTAAAAAACAACAGTGTAAGAAATCAGCATCAAGCGGGCCATTGTGAAGAGGCCACACCTAGTTTACTCTTGGACACACAAACAAAAAAGAATGTTCGGGTTGTAAATGAGCTACATATTCAGTGTAATTTTATACCTGGGATATCAATGTAATAAATATTACTATGACTAAGAGTTCCAGCTTTCCGAGTCAGGGAAGGAAGTGGGGCAAATATTAATGCCTAGTTTCAGCCTCTCCTGAGAGCAAAGAATAACTGGTAAAAAAAATATATATATATTGAAACTGAAGCTGGCATCCACTCACAGGCACGTACCATTGTCAACTTCTCCCCTGCTCCTCCAGGCTCAGGAGTACCCATGCATAGTTTAGTTGAGTGGGTTTCAAGTTTATAGGAAGTCAAGGATAAGTGCCATTCTTCAGTATCTTGCAAAAAAATTTAGTTCCATTCCCAAGGAAAACATTAAATTTAAGAACTTGAGCACTAAAATCCCACTGAAGAGCAGGGAAAATCAGGAGACAAAACCTGTAAAGGACAAACCCCACTCCACCCCCTTGAGAGACTTAAGAGTCAGGCATTTTCCTCTGTCTTGCTTTAGAGCTGCAACCATTCCTTCCACAACCTCATGCAGCAGTATCTGAGGGCACAGGGGAGGCTGAAAAGCTGTGGATGACCTTACTAGAATTTCATGCTTACTTATACATGTGACTTGGAGCCCGTACCCAGGCTTCCAATCTCTCAGAAGCCATCCATAAATCAGCAAATGAGACAAGTGCTGCAAATAGCATAATTTCTCATGAGCAAAAACCCCAGCTATGCTGCTAGATTTTTTTTTTGTAGTGAAAACAGAATGATAAAATCTGTCTTAACATTTTGTCACGAAAATTTTTGAACTTACATAAAAGTAAAGAGATGGTGTAATTACTCCAGCTTTAACAGTTCTCAATATATAGCCAATCTTGTTTCATCTATACTTTAAAGCAAAACCCAGATCTCATAGCATTTTATTTACAAATACTTCGTCAGTATATATTACTAAAAGATGAGGATTTTTAAAAAATTTAACAAACCACTATCATACACTGACCATGAAGAATAATGCCTTTTTATTAGCAAGTATATCCTCAGTGTTCAAAATTCCCAGTTTTCTTATAATTTTATCATCTTTTTTTACCGTTGGTCTAAAACTGAAATGTTCACAATAAAAAAAAAAAAATTTAGACTGCTAGTTCAATTTCTATCCAAAACAACCCAAACCCCCTGGAAGCAGTACCTCAGCTGAGATACTTCCCCTGAGATGAATGCATCTTTCAGAAGACATAAATCTTATACTCTTCAACTGTTTCTTTTTCCCCACTAGAATGTTATTTTACTATCTTTTACAACTGTATTCTTTTTTAAAAAATTAAAATGAGAGCTCTAGATATAATTTATACACCACAAAATTCATCATTTAAAATGTACAATTCAATGGTTTTTAGTATACTGCAAAAGGCTGTGCAATTACCATCACTAACTTCAGAACATTCTCCCCATAAGGAAATCTGTACCCACCAGCAGTCACCTACCTCCTACTCACCCTGGAAGCTAGTAGTTGGTTTCCCTTTCTGTGGATTTTGCTTTTGGTGGACATTCATACCCATACTATTTAAATTTCTTGGGGAGGGGGAGAGATCTGCACCCTCCCTGCTACCCTGTGCTCCATCAAGGCAGGAGCATACTCTGGAGGGTAAACACCATTTCCCAGCAGGTGGGAGAGAATCAGCTTTTTCTTTCTGCTTGAGCTATTATCTGAGAGTTGAATTTGCAACCAACCCTGTACAACAGTGTAGCCTATTATCATACGTTTTTTCCTGACCAAAACATCCCTCTGTCCTCAGTTCAGTATTCTACCTTCATTTGCATTTTTCTTATATCTCAAAGGTTTTGTTGTTGTTTTGTTTTTTTGGCAGTACTGGGGGTTGAAACCAGGGGCACTTGGCCTCTGAGCTGCATCCCCAGCCCTTTTTAGTTTGAGACAAGGTCTCCCTATGTTGCCCAGGCTGGCCTTGAATTTACAATTCTCCTGCCTCGGTCTCCTGAGTCACAGAGATCACAAGCATGAGACATGGTGCCCAGCTGTACTTCAAGTATTGTTGCTCTTTACCTCAAATACTTCTTTTGGAACCAGGAAAGATTTTAAAGCACAACAGTTTTCTCCATTCTGTTACTGTCTTATCCTGTCTGAAAGCCTAGGAGAACACCTCACATCTGGGTATGATTATTTTCTTTTTGATAACATGCTTAGGCTAGTATTCCCAAAAGTGTGGTTCTTGGGCTCCTATTAAAGAGTGAAGAAGCAGTATAAATGCATTAAAGGTGACTTGAATGAGAAGGTGTGAAAGTTATTCCTTCCTATACACACAAAAGAGAGATACATGAGTTGGGCAGGATCTGTGAAGAACAAATTCGCAATTCAATGGTTTAGAGAACTAAGCCTAGCAGAGTTGACAGTCAAGAAATGAAGAGAAAAAAAAAGAGAGAGACATATAGCAGGTATCGCTCTGGGATCCTAGACTGGTGCCTCAATAACAAAATGCCACATTTACCATGAAAGGTGTGTATGTGTGGCAACTTCAGAAAATAAGAACTGCAACTTTACTGTTCAAAGTGTGAAGTATTTATTCCCAAAGTGCTAGTTATTGAGCACATTTTATTTGGTGGTATTGGTTGCTTTGCTCTTGTCAAAAGAAAAATATCCTGTACCAAGTACCATTAAAATGCAGGCTTTCCCAAGGAAGGACCTCACAGGCAGAGGACATTCATTCCTCCTTTGATAAGAGTTCAATAAAACTTTTCCTGCACTCAGGAAAAGAATGATTAATCAACTGATTTAGATCCATATTTTGTTTACACGTTCCAATCCTAGGCATTCATTGACATATTTCCATTGCTACAAAACCACTTAGGTCTGGATTTAAAACTACTGTATGTCAACATGTAAGGTGGGTTTCTGAACATGAAAGCACCATTTAGCAAAATAACATTTCTTGCATTCGATTCAAGAGAGTACACATTGGAAAATGTGTTACTCTAGGGTGCATGGCTACTTGACAGCTAGAGCAAGGCACTAGGGTTCTCTTTTCCATGTGATAAACTGCTATAGATACTCTGCTTTGGGGTACTACAAATGTTTTCATGAAGAAAAATACGTGTTTGTTTTGTTGGCATTGGACGTGCATGCGTGTATACTAGATTGAGACACAAATGTGGGATGTATCATACCAGAGATAAAGTATGTTTTGACAGTATTTGAATATGGGTCAAATCTCCAGAGAAGTTAAATATAATAGAGTATGTGTGATAACTCCTACTGGCTGCTTCTACTTCAGCTACTGCCCCAGGAGAAAGCAGTCTGAGATAGTGGAATGTCTGGGCAGTTTAAGATATACAAGGGCTATTTTCTTAACAACAGCTAACAAATGAATTTCATCCAGTGCTTTAAAGTACATAACACAGAGAACAATCTTCACCAATTATTCTTACCCCTACCCAAAGCCTCCCATCCTCAGGGGAAACCAATCCCCTGGTTTTTCCATCAATGTTATAGCAAAACATTTATTTTTGTTATAGTAGTTTTGTTTTTAGAAGTTTTGTTTGTAGAAAATTTCTCCGCATACATTATGGTTCTAAAGCCTGGATACACTTTAGAAACACCTGAATACATCCCCCCACCCCTTTTAAATAGCTAAGCTTACCTCCTGAGATTCTAGTTGAACTGGTCTGGGATTGAGCCCAGGCACTGGTATTTTTTTTTTTTTTTTAAGATCCCCCAGTGATTCAAAGATAAGTTAGGGTTGAGAAATCAATGATCCTATACAGATATCTCTCCGTTTTACACCTAGTCACATCATTTTCCTTCCTTTCCTTCTTCCTTCCAAAGGCTGAATCTCTTTCATGTGAAGTATCAATACTGCCTTACCGTGGTAGGTCCCTCATCATCTAACCATTCCAGACACATCTCTATTATTAAAAGTTTTGTATTCTCCTGTGACTCAGTGTTCACAGATATACTCAGTATTACATTCATGATGCAACCATCATTTTTTTATTTGTTACTATCTATGATTTGTGTCTAAGTGACATGCATATCTTACCTCCCTCCTTTGATTTAACAGGTGACTCTGGACTGCTTATTAAGTGAACATTACTATGTTCAAAGCCTGTAGCAGCTGCAAAGATGAAAAGTCACTCTTAGGGCTGTACTTACAGAAAAGGAACTCAAATTCAAGAATGGAAATAAGGCAAGAATGAGTAATGACAACATCATACAGACTACAGTCTATAACAGACATCCAAGATAACTAGACCACTCACAGCTGCAGAACGGAGGTAAATCTGAATTTTAACAGCAGTTATCTCTCGGAAGTAGGACTGAGGATTTTGTTTTCTATTTATTTATTTGAGTTTTGGGTTGTTTATGTGTGTATACGCACACAGGCATGTATTTCCAAGTCTTTTTTAAGGAGTTTGTGATGAACAAATACTCCCTAGAGAAGGCGAAGTCAGTTTGGAAAATAAAAAAAAAACAAAACTGCCAGGTGAAGAAGAGGCACATGCAGGCAAAGCAGCAACTGTATCTGACAACAGGAGCTTAGGATGGAGAGAATGTGATGTCAGAGAGACTGGAGCAATACTGAAAAGACCTTGGATGTCAGAGGGAGGCCAGGCACAGTGGTATCAACAACTGGGAGCCCCTGAAGGATTTTTTAACAGGACTTTTTATAATAAATTAACACATTTCTTAAAAATTGTATGTTCACTGTATAACTGAAAAAGACTAAAAAACAAACAAACAAACAAACAACAACAAAAAAAAAACACAAAGAAATAAGGTATCACCAGGAAGCTCATTATTTTTAAGAAACTGCTCCTCTTATTTCAGCACATTTCCTTTCAGTCTCTCATCTATGTACAGGGGAATAGAAGGCTTAAAAGAGCAGGAATGTGACATCATCAAGGCTATGCTTAGGAAGGCAGGGTTACAAAGTGTCCTAAATATGGACTTTCTGGATACAAAAGGGGCCAGGTGAGGTTTCCTTACACACATTCACAACTTCTGCTACTGTTTCCGCACCTGAATAAATCAAGAGAGCCTGACTATTTTGTGCAGACCCACAAATAGGTACTGTGGGACAAGTGGGACCTGAGGAGGAAGCTCAAGGCTTTAGCCTGGGGAAAGCATTCTTGCTACTTAACAAAGGGGGGGAAATCTTGAGGGAGAGATGGAGGGAATAACCTGCAAAGCACTAGCAGGTTGTCAGGAAGGAATTCTATCTTGGAAAGGGAGCTTGCTTCATAGGATTGGAAAGTTTTCTGGAGACCATATTCACCATAATTCTCAGAAGGAAGATTCCTAAAAATAGATAATGACTGCATCTTGTGTGTGATAATTATGTTACGATAAAACAGCTCATAGTATGACAGCTCCTGCCTATTAGTCAGAAGCCATGTTGACTCAGATCACAGATTCAAGAGGCTGACCTGTGTCAAAATTCACTGACAGGCTCTCCTTGCCAACTTCTCAGCACACATCCTTGCTCTCTACTCTGAGACAATGGTGTCCTGTCAAGGAGCAGAGGCCCCCAAACTGGAAGGACATTTACATGTCTCTTCTACATCCATGAGGTATTACTCTGCTTACAAATGGGCTGAGTCCAGTGTTTCATTTCCTCCTCCTTCTTTCCAATTTTAACTCAATTCCAAATTAATATTTTTCAAGAAATAGCTTAATTCCCAGCCCCTCCTCCCCCTGTTTATGACTTAAGAATGAACGTAAGCACAAAACATCTTGTGATGGCCTCAAAATAGAAAGCAAGTTTAAAGTTTTATTTTTCTGTCCCAAAGCTGCCAAAGCACTGGCGAGTTTTAACTTCTGCTCTACACAATTTCCCCCTTCCTCCCTCCCTCCCACCCAGCTATATTTAGTAAAGCCCAAATAAAAGGGATACATGCAAAGCAAAATTAAATATAGTTTCTTTGAATCAATAAGCCCCAGAGTTGGTCTACATGGCTGCAGCTCAGACGGTAAAGCTCCTGTGAACATACATATACTAATGAGAAGCCCTGTCCTCCAGAGACCTGTCAGCTTCTCCTGTTTCTGCAAGAGGCAGGTGCACCTGGGAAGGCAAACTCTCCACCTCCCCTCCTCTGTCTGGGACCACTCCTTGCCCCTGCATTCCCATGCTGCCCCATTTCATTTGCCACCCTCTCTGTTCTCTACTAGTGTGCCTAAAGTCAATGGTAAATATATTACATACTATTCTATTGGCGCCTAGAAGGGAAAAAGGAGGACACATTTAAAAGACAGGAAGCATGGGTGCCGGAGAACCATGGAATTCTAAACCACGACATCACCATAGCTGCTTCATACCACTCACTATTTCTTTCACCAACTTATTTTTAAACCTTATCTTAGGTTTCTGTTGACTGAAGGAAACTCTATGGGACTTGGGAACAAGGAAAATACTCTGGCTCTGGTTTTCTAATAGAGATAATGAGATTACAACAGCAAAAGTTCTCTTGGAAAAAAAAATTTGTCCATAAGGCAGCAAAATTGTAAGCCTCAATAAAGAATAGTGCTGGGGTATAGCTCAGTGGTAAAGCATTTGTCTAACATGTACAAGGCCCTAGGTTCAATCTCCAGCAACACACAAAATTAAAAAAAAAAAAAATTAAAGTGCCCACTTAAATACAGAATATTCCAAAGGAGTAAATGGAGTGGTTTTAAGAAGCAGGCGTTGTGGGCATGGATATGGGAATGGGACTATGGTATTTCCCAAAGAAGTACACGATTGCCCCATCCCTTTCCCAAAACCAAAGACAAGGAAGATGACAGGGAGACATCATGGAGGTTCTAAGAAGCTAAGGGCTGTGTAGCAAACTTATCCTTCACAGAGTGCTCTCACAAAAGTGGAGACCATGTTTTCACACATGACCACTAAGCTAATTTAATTCTACCATCAAAGAGGAAGCTACAATGAAGGGCAATCCAAACAGCGATAAAGACTGTACATTCTCCATTTAGACAATGTCATCAGATAAATCTCCAAATTTATGTGATACTACATTAAAGCAAAAATAACTCAACATTTTAAAATATTTCAAGTTTAATGATGCAGCACATGGGTCAACAAACTATAGCTGATAGGGTGAATCCAGCCATCCAGCTGGATTTATTTTTTGTATGGTCCACAATCTGAGTATGTTTTTCCCTTTTTAAAAATGGCTTGAAAAATCATAAAAATAATATTCCATGATGTGAAAATTATATGAAACTCAAATTTCAGTGTCCATAAAGTTTTATTGGAACACAGTCCTGCTCATTCATTCACATATTTTCTATGGCTGCTTTTGCAGAATTAAGTAGGTATGAAACAGATCATGTGGCCTACAAAGCCAAAAAATATTTACTATCTGGCCCTTTACAGAAAAAGTTTGCCAACCACTGGTCTAGACACAAACCTAAGATGTGGAAAATATCTTCTACTTATTCCACTCAATACTTTATAGTTTTTCCGGGTATATTACACCTATTACTTGGACTTATCTTTACTCCAAATCAGTGAATTACGTCAATAGGAATTCTGTATTAGGTCCTCTTTAGAGGTGGGGACATAGTACTTTGAAAATAGATTTGCCCAAGGTCATGTTTCTGCTAAGTGGCAAGGCCAGGGCTATACCCCAGTTTTCTGACCTACATCCTGAGGCATTCACATTACACAATTCTGTCTTCTTGGATGTCTGCCAAGTGTGGCTGCCCAAAGTCTTTTAAACATTCTCTCCATATTTGATAGTTCACCATAGTGTAAATCCATCCTTCCTAAAATAGGATTGAAAACAAACTCCCAGCCCCACTTCCTGTAGTGTAGAGACACACAATTGTGAACTCAGTGGTTTCCCATCTTGGTAGAGCAGTTCTGGCAGAAGCTTCAAGATGGTGGCAGAGGTAGCAGCTCCCCTGGCAGACCAGTTTTGTGGAATTCCTAGAAGTTTCACCTGGGGTCTGTTTTTTCAGCCTATCCAATTATTCTGCTATGTACTTCTATGTACTTCCAATTTGCTACCATGATTCTGTTCTCCACATCTAAGATCACACACAAATACAACTTATTTTCAGAAGAAATCCTTACATTTAGAGCATTTCTTAAAAACTCCACCTCTACCCCACCGTTACCACCACCATCTTCCAAAACACAATCCCATTTTCGTAAAATATTATTAGATGTTACTCTTTAAAAAGGATTATTTAATTAAGCAAAGAAAATTGAAACACCAAATTAAACAAATTACTTCTAAACTTCTCTGAGTCTTACAATGCATGTATGCTTCATAGATTTCCAAAAATGGGACAAGTATGCAACAACAGAAAATTTTATCTGACTACTAAATTTTTTTTTTTTTTTTTTGAGACAGGGTTTCACTATGTCTCTCAGGCTGGTACTAAGCATCTGGGACTACAGACATGTGCCACCAAGCCCAGTGAACCATTTCTTATTATATTTCACTATGATGGCAATGTGTATGGGAAACACTGATCAATATATCCTCTACTTTAAAAATGCTGGAGCCAGGATATAGCATAGTAGTAGAGTGCATGCCTAGCATACATGAGACTATAGGTTTGAGCCACAGTACCAAAAAAATTATAATCATACAATATTTTTAAAATTGACCCAGTAAATTTCACTTCTAGGAATTTATACTTTTAAAAAATCAGAAATGTACAGCTGGGTGCACTGGTGCATGACTATAATTTCAGCAATTCTGGAGACTGAGGCAAGAAGATCACAAGTTTAAAGCCAGGCTAGACAATTCATCAAGACTCTGTCTGGGGGCTGGGGTTGTGGCTCAGTGGTAGAGCGCTTGCCTACTATGTGTGAATCACTGGGTTTGATTCTTAGCACCACATATAAACAAAATAAAGGTCCATCAAGAACTAAAAATATGCTTAAAAAAAAAGACTCTGCCTTGATACAGGAAAAAAAATCAAAAGAGCTGGGGATGTAGCTCAGTGGTAGAGCACCCCTCAGTTCAATCACTGTACTGCCAAAAAAAGAAGAAAAAAAAGACAAGAAGAAATGTGAATACATATCAAATTCCCATACCTTACATACATCTTTGTGCCTTGGTGCAAAAAAAAAAAAAAAAAGTTTCTCCCTTGAGAAAAATACAAAAGAGGCTGCTGCTTTATCTCATAGAAAAAGAACTTCTTTAGGATTGAATGCAAAGAGACAAAAGGGCTTTTTATTCTTAGTGGCATTGTGACAGTTTATAAACATATATTTAGCTCTTTACCTTCTACAGAAAAAGGAAGAAGGAAAGTTGAATACTTTCCCATAAGTATCTCTCCTGTTAATGACGCTGAGCTAACCTGAAGGCTGATGACAAACCACAAAGCTTTGGGCCAGAATTTTACTCCAGGACTCAGACTAACTTGGTAGAAAATAAGATAATGATGGTGGTGGGGGGGGAGAGATCATGTTAAACCATTGTTTTTTAAAGTTAATTTAAGTGTTTTTAAAAAGTCATTTAATGATTTAAGTACATCTATATTTTGAATATGTGTGTGTATATTTACACATGAAGTAAATGAGAAGCCAGGTGTGATGGCACATGCCTGTAATCCCACCTACTTGGGAGGCTGAGGCAGGAAGATTGCAAGTTCCAGGACAGCCTGGGTAACTTAGTGAGACCCCGTCTTAAAATGAAAAAATAAAGTTAAAAGGGCCAGAGATGCAGCTCTGGTACAGCACCCATATGTTCAATCCCCAGTGCAGTAAATAAATAAACAAATTATTTTTTAAAAAAGAAGAGTATGAATTTTAAGTATGAGTCTGTGTAGTATTGAAGGAAACTTTAAATTAAGCAACTTGTAGGTTCAGATCATGTGACCAAGGCAGCGGTGCCCTCTAGTGGTGGAGTACCACACTTTTACTTGGAGGCTTTGGATAGATCAATAAACCCCTTTAAAAGCTTAAGTTCAGAAACAGTAAGTTATTAAGAGGCAGCAAAGATGTCTAAGACCCTGTAGCTCCTAAGTGGTGAAGGTCAAATGACCAAAGGAGTTGGTCATTCAGTTCAAAGGCTTTTCCTTGATTTGCTCTCAAGTCCATTTTATAGACAAACCATGGTCTCAAAAGATTAGAAATAATGTCCTTTTAGTCACAAAATCACATGAACCAAGAAGCCTGTGTCTTTATCATGCTTATTGCCTATTAGCACAAACTAAGAGTGACTGAACTATCTTTTCATAATTTATCATTAATGAAGTGCCAACTGTCTACAGTGACCAACACTACTTTCTTCTTCCCAAAGCTCAGCTCCTGTGGACTAGAGGCCAATACACACCGTGTGAGGTACAGGTACCTCTGGAAGGGAAATGATCCCTGACACTCTCCCTCTTGCGCTCATTCATCAATAGTTCACATCTCATAAGGAGGGATGTGGTGGTAGGCAATAATACATGTCAGAAAATGAAGTGCAGGCTGTTGTTCTTCCACGGCATGCCACCTAGTAAGGATCTGGGATTGTCAAATAGGATCAGTCACCCCATAGAGCACATCTAGTGATTTACAAGGAACTCTAATTCTCTCAGGGAGAAACAGGACGTGGTAAAAGAGGCAAAATCAAAGAGCAGAGAACCCTAAGGCTAGTGTGTGGAAGGAACTATTAGTGGGTTAAATTTGCAGATTTTCTTTTTTTTTTTTTTGCGGAATATTTTATACATTGCAAAATATTTTAAAAACATCTCATTTCCTCTTTGAGTTATGACCCTGTGGGCCTTTATTCCATGGTAACAGATAGAGAAGACTGTGAGGTTAAATGGCTTGTCCATGTGTCCTGGCATGCTAATTACAGACTCATACCACCCTCTGCTCTTCTGTGTTTCCCACAGTACGTGGGACACCCACATGGGAGGTGGCTTAATAATCAGCAAACATAAATTGTGAGAGGAGGAGACTCTACAGACAGTTGGCACTGCAGAAAGAGACTAACAGATGACACTGGAAAGGCTTTAAAAATTCTTAAGAAATAGTCACTTAAAAGACAAACTTAAAAAGCAAAGAAGCCCAAAGCTATAAAAATAGGGACAAACAGGCCTTCAAAACTTTACAATAAACCTAAGGTAACCATTATATTATAATTAAGATGTGTTCATTTGTCTGCGTTTAAGAAGCAGGGATTCAAGGATTCCACTTTAGAAGGACTAAAACATTGGCTTAAGAGGTAAATGTTCCACTTTCCAAAAACCTTCTAGATAATCAAGGGTTTCCCATTAACATTTCTTCTCAACAACTTCAATCAATTAGCTCATCTCTTTCTTCTTCCTATGCTCTCATTTCCCCCCTCTATTTACTTAGTTGGAATAAGTAATATCACACTGTGTTTTTAAGATGGTACATTTCAAATCTGATTATCTTATTTGTAATGCAAAATTTATTCTTTGTAATGAAAGAAAACAATGGAGACAGCATCATGAAGCACACCTGTAAACCCAGCAACTAGACCCAGGAGGTGGAGACAAGTTCGAGGCCAGCCTGGGCAACATAGCAAGATCCTGTCTCAAAATGAAAATTTAAAGAAGTCTGGGATAATGCTTAGTGGTAGAGAGCTCCTAAGTTTAGTACCCAAGTACCAAAGGAAAAAGAAAACAATGGAACTGGAACTGTGCAGGGCTAATTGTAGACATAGTATGTGATTCTATGCAGCTCACACTGCCAGTGCAGCCCCAAGGGTGGGCTCTGGGGGGCCTGTTCATATCCTGCAACTCTGTCCCTGGGGCCATCTCTGATTGGATCAGAGCCACTCCTTTTCCTTAATTATGTTTTTATTACTTAGAACCTAAAGTCTCTAAATAATATATTTTATTTTTTTAAATTTTCTGTTTCTTTGCACTAAATTGTTTTGTTTTATAAAGGCAAGGATTTTTTTTTTTTTTTGGCCTATTTTGTTCCCTGTTATAGCCCAAATACCTAGAATAATGCCTGGACAATAACAGATAATCAAAGATGTTTGCTGAATAACAGTTATTATAAATCTTTCTTAAAAAGTTTTCCCCATGTCAAGTTTTATTCAGTGTATGTATCCAATTTGCTGAAGAGAAAAGGCTCAGCCTGGCAGTTTGATCCTTCCTATCCTTTCACACAGTCCCTGAAAGATTTTCAAAGTTATCTGTTCTCAATTATCTTCTCATGCTCTGTGTCTGATTTTCATCTCCCCTTTTTCCTCATTAGCACCTCATACATTGCATTATTATCATTATAATGAGACAATCTCTACATTTCCCTTTCTCCCCTTCTCTTTTTATCCTTCTAAATGTCTGCTCGTAATAAAAAATAAAAAAAATAAAAAAACAGAGGCTGGGTCATCTATTGAATGGGCATAAAAATTCTTTCCTGCTTCCTGTTTCCAGGATGTGAATGATGCCCACAAGGACACCAAGAGGTGTAAGGGAGGCCTGAAGACTTTATTATGGTACCAATCACATTTCCAAAAGCAGCAAAATATGTGCTGTTACCCAGGAGGCCAAGCATCACCAATACTCCTCCAGAACCCCACTCTAAGTACAAGAGAAGAATACAAACTGCCAAAAGATACTTTCCACATCTGCAGACCTCCTAAACACTGCCCTAATTCCTGTTACTAAGTCATTTATCTGATGAGTAAAATAGGTTATTGTTAGGAGGAAAAATCACTATTATAACACCAACAGTATTCTGAGGTTTTGGCTAAAGTGATCTATCAGATTAACTGACCAGGCAGAAGTACTAAATAAATATAAATTGCTCCTATGCAAAATTCAAGCCCATATTACATGTTCAAATGGAGAAATACACAAAAAAAAATAGATAATTTTTAGAAACAGAAAATCTCAAATGTATAGCTTTAAAATTGTGTTTAAAATCACATAGTTCAAAACAAAACAGACTTTGGGGAAGTTTAAATGTTTAAATTCCCAACATTAAAACTAAGACCACAAAGGGATTCATTCATTCATTCATTCATTATATATAGTTTTAGTTGTTGATGGACCTTTATTTTATTCATTTATCTATATGTGGTGCTGAGAAGCAAACCCAGTGCCTCACGCATATGAGGCAAGTGCTCTACCACTGAGCCACAACCCCATCCCCACAAAGGGATTTATAAATGCAAAAGAACCATCATCACAAATAGATAAATATGCAACTGGCCTTATCCCTGCAGTTTCTTATAATTTCTTTTATCACGTCATTTTTATGCCACTTTCTTTTTCTTGCTGAAATTTCTTGATGCAACTTCTTGGGCTTAATTCTTTAACTTCTTTTTCCTTTTTATTTACACGTTATGGATACTCATTAGCTCAATCTTACTTTCTTGCAGGCTAAGTGCTCTAAAAACAAGTGCTCTGAAAGCCCTTGTGCCATACTTTAAACATGTTGAGCACACTCATGCCAGTGATCCGACAAAAGCAAATACTTTTTCAGCTCCATTCACCAGGAATTCTTCTCACTTTTGGACTGCCCTTTCAGAAGTCCCAACTTTGCTGGTTAAGGGGAGAACTGAATCTCTTGATCCACTGGAGTGAGAGCTGCCTGCTGCTCTTGAATGCAGTGCTGAACAAAATTTTTATGGAGGAGCTCCAAAATGTGTGCCTTCCAAGAGGGTAAAGAATTGTTACATTATTCTCACTCTAGTCCATACAACTGAGGAGAGAGTGGAGGGTCCAGGGCAGAAGGCAGGGAATCAGGAGACTAAAACAGTGTTTACATGATTTTGATGACATTCACTGTGTTTCAGATGTCATCTTGTTTTTCTCCATTATTGTAAAATATCAGTTTAAGAAAGTAAAAGCGACTTCAAGAAATAACAACTGGACCAAGCCCTGCCTTCCCATAGATATAAATAAGTCAGTCTCAGAGATAGTACATGTACATAGGGCTGGATTCAAATCTTATTGTATACATAGGGCTGGATTCAAATCTTATTCTATTACTGTCTGGATAACTCTGGCAAGTTACTTAAGCTTTGTGCTTCAGTTTCTTCATCTGTACCACTAAGGAAAAGGATAATAATAAGACTGACTTTGAAAGATTGTACAGAAGCTACAGGAGATAAACATGAAAAGCATTTAGAACAGTACACAACAAATTATTTAGTAATAATTATTAATGTGATCACTTGTGTTTTCTAAATGAGTTCCAAGGATTTTGATACCTTCTTTCAGCAAACATTTTACCTTCTTTCAGCAAACACTTACAGTATCATGTATGGAGCTCAACACTGGCAATATGGATAGAGCCAGAAATCACACTCTGGACCCTCCAAACATCATCCAATCAGGTAGAGGTGGCTATCTCTTAAGCAGTATATCATAGTGGTAAGAACTGTGATAGAGATGTATATAGAATCTTAAGCAACAAGAAGCAGCCTGGAGTGGTCCAAAGAAGGAGAATGAGCCAAGCCTTAAAAGGCAGACTGGAGTACACCAAAGGAAGAGGGGAAAGGAGGTTGTTCTGGACAAGATTGGGGAATGGCAAAACATAAGACCAATTACTCAGCAAAGACAAATATAGTGAAAGGTCTAAGCAATTTGAACTTTAACTTAAAGTTAAACGGGAATGCCCAGCTTTAGGAAAAAGGATGGGTTGTGATGGAAAAAGAAAAGGGAAGGAGACTTAGTAGAAACTACCCCTCACAAAATTACTTCTAATAAAAAACTTTCAGAAAGGATGGAGTACAGGGAATAGACTCAAAAAATATTTATAAATTACAGTGACATACCTTAGATGATTAAATATGAAAGATTGGAAAATGGAAAAAGTAAACAATGATACCAAGTTACTAATTAGAACAATGAAGTTGATGGTGATACAACTGGGACCCAGGCAGAGGAGGTTTGGGGGTAGGAATGCTGAGCTTAGTTTTGAACAGTTTCAATTGAGGTACCTTCGGGACATTCAGATATAGCTATCCAGTAAAAGGTAAGTCAGAAATATGGATCTGCATCTGTGATGCAGGCTGAGGCTGGAGAAAGAGAGATTACTGCTCAAGCCACAGGAGGGTTGGGGTTCGGAGTACCAGTGGTGACCAAGATGGATGGATCAGGGAGACTGGAGGACCAGGAAGGAAAAAAGAGCAGATGTCACAGCCACCAGTATTTCTCAGAACTACAACACTATTTTCATCCTTGTCAGTCTCGTCAACAACTTTCTCGAACATTCCAATGTTCTTTATTTATATACCATCTGTTTCACAAATATTTGAGGCAGCTTATGGTAAAGACATACAATAAAACAGTAAAATAAAAGTGAAATGAATAAATCAGAGCAAGAATATATGGCATTTGATTAGGAGATCAATACAGAAGCAGAGTGGGTAAAAGAGTAGGATTAGAATCCAACTATGCAGGTCAAAGAGGACTACAGAATTGCTGCAGTAAAGGTACAAACTTGGCTCTGAGCTTCCTAGTGGCCAAAGTTAAAGAGAGTCAGACGCCTCCGTAAGAAGAAAGCATACTTTCACAGGATTAACAGATTTGCCCAATCTCACCCAGTTAAAAGATGAATGGTTCTTTTCACTCTACCAAGTTGCTTCAATGTGCAAATGTTTAAGACCTAGTTAGATTCCCATCATCAGAACAGAAAGGTAGAAAGGGAACTGGTTTAGAAATTAGGACATCTGGTTCGAATACTAGCATTTACACTAATCACAAACCTAACGTAGGCAGATCATTTAAATTCTTTGTATCTTGTTTGCTCAAATAGGAAATAAGTTTACAGTGAACCAGAGTCAACCCATACTTAGTAGATGTGATATAATTCTCCAGTTCACCATACCTTGACACACATTGATGGTTAACCAAAGAACTCTCTTCTGATAACCCCTGCTGCAAAGTCCTCAAAATCCTGCTTAGGAGTGTTCCAGGTAATCACCAATCAATCAGCCTCAGGCATTCTTGCCCTGAAGGTTCTATAAAGTGTCTCTAGGGTTAACACACCACCATGCTGTGATCACGGTATATGTCATACTTTATGTCATCCTCTCTTGAATGAGTAAGGCTGAGGGGGATTTGACTGCAGTTGCTAAGGTAGGCAGATATGGAACAACGCTCTTTTTTGCAGTTATTTTTAGACTGCTAAAAATACTTTCGATATGTTAAAATTAAAATTCACATGAGTCAAATATACAACTGATTAAAATAAAACACTTTAACACTATATACTAGAGGAAATCTACAATAGGCATAGCAGCATGTACCAAGCTGAAAATCTTCAGGAACAACTGACTTCAAACTGCCTTCTATTTTCAAATATATACCAAGAGCATTTCCACAAAACTAAACATAAATAGGGATATGTAACAGACCTACGTGTACCCATTACCTGGTTTAACAACCACCGACATTTTGACATCCATGTTCATAGTATCTAACTCTAAAAGTTCAAGCATTCTGGGTGGGGCTAGAGTTCAAAAACTGTTTGTTTGTTTTTTTTTTTAAAAAAAAGCTTCTTTAAGGAAACAGGCTTATATCCATGAATTAACACACGTGTACATATACCCATAAAATAGGAGCTTCCAGGCAATATCCAGAAGCATGCTGGAGCAAGATCTATTCTCTAGATTCTCCTACTCAAAGTGTGGTCCCTAGCTGGGCATGGTGGCACATGCCTCTAATCCCAGTGGCTCAGGAAGCTAAGACAGGAGATCCATGAGTTCAAAGCCAGCCTCAGCACCAAGCAACTCAGTAAGACCCTGTCTCTAAATAAAATTCAAAATAGGGCTGGGGATGTAGTATCAAGTGCCCCTGAGTTCAATCCCTGGTACCAAAAAAAAAAAAAAAAAAAAAAAAAAA
>NW_025999969.1:2265702-2278975 GCF_001458135.2 Marmota marmota marmota
TCCGGGAGCCGGAACTCGGCCGCTCCGTGCTCGGTGTAAGCTCCTATAAGGGTAGGCTCCAAGAAGCAGTCCCCGCGGGCTCAGTTCCGGGAGCCGGAATTCGGCCGCTTAGTGCTTGGTGTATGCTCTGATAGGAGCAGGGTCCAAGAAGCAGCCTCCGCAGGCTCCGCAGCCCTGGGCCAGGGCGGTTCCGGGAGCCGGAACTCGGCCGCCCCGCGCTCGGTGTTCGCTCCGATAAGATCAGGTTCTAAGAAGCACCCAGGCACTGAACCCTAGCAATCTGTCTGCAAGCCGCAGGCGAATGGCAGCCTGAAATTACCTGTTCTATGGCTGAATGAGCTGTGGTCAGTCGAAAACAGGGATGGTGACATCAGCTTTCCAACATGGTGGCTGCTGGCCTCCTCTGTGGTCTGACCGGTGTGGAGAACCGAGCTGGACCGCTTCCTTCCCCGTCTCGAACCATATGTACATTTTTAAGATCCCAAATCTAACCAGTTTTAACCAGTTATTTTTCCAATACCTTCCACGAACAGCCCAAGAGTTGAGACTGAAAGAAAAAAAGGCCAAACCCCCATAATCCTAAGAGATTTTTCATAAGAGAGAAAAAAAGATAAATTCCGGTTTCTAAACATTTATTATGAAAAAAAATTTAATATAAAAGTAGGCAGATTGTACGTACCGTACCCATCTCCCAACTTGAGTAATTTTCATAGTCCATTAAAAAAATTTACTTGTAGCAATGTAAATAGTGTTTGGGGAGTTGGTAGTAAAGGGGAAATCTAATTGTTTGTCTTTAATAGGCTGAAAAATTCCATCCCTAAAGGAAAGTGATATAACTGGAAACTTTTCATGTGAAATAGTCTCAAACTGATAGGTTTTATGAAATAAAATTAAGTTTGGAGTTAACAAGATTAAAAGGTCATGCTGTACCTTAGATATTAAGATAATACAACTGACTTCTTGAAGGAATCCTCTTCAGCACCCAGATTACAGAAGAGCAATGCTGGACACATACGCACGCCTCTATTTATAACCACAAACAAGAAGTCTTATGGGAAAAGCTTCTTGATTATTGAAAAAGCAAACTATTTTAAGCACCTCACAACTTTCTAAGAAGTTTGTTTGTTTTCACATTGTTCCCAAAAGTGGGGTCATAACGTGTGTGTGTGTGTGTGTGTGTGCATGCTCTTGCACACTTGCTTTTGGGAAATGTACAAAATTAGGTCAATGGGTTGGACACATTCAAAGCTCTATGAGGAGCTTTGATAAAAGTCCTGGAAGTTCATAGTATGACCAAGAAATAAATTAATTTTTTGGCAGAATTGGGCAGAATATATATGTATTTTTTTAAAAAAATATGAATCAAGTATAGAGTATTTCAAATGGGAATTGGAGACATATTTCCCATAACCATTTAAAACATACATACTGGCTCTGAGACCTAGCTAAATTTAAACCCTGACTCAATCGAGTAAGACAAGCCCTTCCTACTTTTGGGGAGGGAAGAGTGGAAGAGACTGTCCCATTGGAGAGTTCTGCTAAAAACAACCTCTAGGTGCCAGGAACTACTTAATAATGTACATCATTCCAGTCCCCTCCTCCTTTCCTTGGATGAGAAAGCAACCAGTTGCAGACACTTAAAATCTACTTAGGATAACCCAGCATTGGTCTGTGTGACCAAAATCTGTCCTTTTTCTCTTTGTCACAGTGAAACCCAATCAAGCCCAAGGCACCATGTGGTTGCTTCAGAAGGTCCTGAAGTAAGTCTTGCTGACCATCTCTGCTTGCGATAACCCTTTGATCATGGTTTTCTCTCATGTGCCATGTTCGGGAAGCTCACACTCATTTATATAGAAAGTTATACTACCACCTGCTCATTTTGAGAAGCCTTGAAAAGGAATTTCCACTACACCATGGCACATACAAGGTGGCCATCAAAAAGCGGTTGGTTATTCCTAGTAACTTCATTCCAACACCAGGAGTTCAGAACGTAAATTAATGTGCCCACCTACCCTGGTTTGTCTGGAAATAGCTGCATGACTAACAGAGTGAAGAGAACGTGTCAAACACAAGACTTGAGGGGTGCAGGACCTTCACAGAGGAGAGCCTCATGAAGGCAGACCAGGGGCTGGGGTGTAGCTCAGCAGGAGAGCTCTTGCCTAGCACACATGAGGCTCTGAGTTTAATACCCAGCATTGGAGGTTAGAGGAAAGGTAGACCAGGACCCTAAAGTTGGGAGATGGCAGGAGGAAGTCACTGGTTTTCTAGCTTGGTCACCAAATAACAATCACTTGAGATTTTTCCCCAAAAGTCTTATAGTTGTTGCTTTAAACCCTATTTTAAGGAACACATGATGAGGTTATGTAGTAGGGATTAACTATCTGTCAGCTGTCGTTCCTTGTGTTATCAAGTTACAGGCTTGACTCAGTTAGTAGTTGTAACTAATGACATAACTCTTGGTTCAAGTTTATTTCCACTAGACTGCCATCGTGAACCTAGGTCATTTATGAAGGCAATGGATTAAAAATTACAAGATTAAAGGTCACCCATGTCTGTGAGACACATGCACACCAAGAGTGGTCTCTCCCGTTCCATGAACAACAAGGAAGGTAAATGGACCCCTCACCTACACAGTCTTCTGAACATTTGGACTCTTAACTGAAAATAGATTGGTGCCTCTGCTCTGAAAAGGCCATGGAAAGCCTGATTCTTCCCCTGCCCTCAACAAGGAGAATGTGTTGGGCCTCTCTAGGGCTGTAGGGAGTGGTGTAAAAGTTGAGAAGGACTTAAGGAGTAGGAAGCCCAGGGCCATTGTGACTGCCAAGGTCAGCAAAGTTCTCACCCTTGAGGGCAGGACAAAAGGATCCCAGAGATTCCAACCCACAAGTGGTTACAAACTCAGGGACTAAAGCAGGGAGAGGCTATCATTATCACTCTAGCTACAGGCCACTGCTTCTATACCTAGTTCTTTTGTCTTTATCACTTTATGTGAAAACACACCTCCACTTCCAAGAGCTGATTGGCCAAAGTGGCTAATACCTGTGTGTGTACAATCAATAGCTCGAATATGCTTCTCCAGGGATGATGTAAGTCTTCTTAGGGATTCAGGGTGGAGGGCTGAGAATACAGCATGAATATAGTTCATTTTTGTGGAATATCAATTCCATGTACAATTTTAAAATATTTTAAACATTTTTTACATTAAAGCAAACACACATACGATAGAGTGCATTGCTAAAAACACATAAAGGTAAGTGTTTAAAAATAAACAGTTTTAGCTGGGTGTGGTGGCCCACACCTATAATTCCAGCAACTTGGGAGGCTAAGGCAGGAGGATTCCAAGTTTGAAACCAGTCTGGCCGATTTAGGCAAGACCCTGTCTTGAAATGCAAAACATAAAAAGGAAAAACAAAAAGAAAGGGGGCTGGGAATGTAGCTCAGTGTCCGAGCACTCCTGGGCTCAATCCCCAGCACTGTAATCATCAATCAAATAATAATTTGGTGTGTGTGTGTGTGTGTGTGTGTGCACATTAAGGGTCAACCTTATCCATGCTAGGCACATACTCTACCACTGAGCTACACCCCCAGCCACAAGACAAGTTTTGTTTTCACAAAGATCACTTAGGTGGACACCTCCTGAATCCCTGGAGGCATTCTTACTCCAAAGAGAATTGGGTAGAGATACCTAAGGAATACTGACCTGCTGGATCTCTGCGGTTCCCTCAGACCTACAATCAAAATGGATAGTATTTCTCCCCAAATATTATCTCCAGCTCTAGTCCAGTGGGAGGCATTGAATCCTTGGCCCTGCTCTTCAGGGACCATAGGGCTAGGCACTACTACATCAGCAATGGTCATGCTGTGAAGACTATCTTTGGCCATGAATGCTGTTTCATCAATCCTCTGTTATCTGTCATCACCAACAGCATAATAGGGATGGACCAACTGGTACAGAGGGGAGCTGTATCTACAGGAATGGGTCTGTGACTAAGAACAATTTGGGGCAAAGAAAAACTGCTAGTAGTAAGAACTCCAGGGCACAACAAGGCACACGCAGAAGTATCAGTACAGCTGATCCCGGAAGCATGTTCACTAGCCATCTACTCCACCAGGCACTGGGGATAGAGAGATGCATAAGACATAGTCCTTGTCTTGGAGGCAAGATCAGGATGACCTGATATTTCAGTGGCCTGCTACCAGAACTCTATATTCTAAATCAGACTTTGTCAAATAAAATGATGATATACCTGTGTTTGCTTTTCACTTGAGTGTTGACATGAGTGTAAGGGGAATTAAGAGGTCTTTACACCCCAGCACCAATACTTATTTTATTGTTTCAATAACAAACGCAAGACAGAGTAGAATGAATCGGACATAACTTTCTTATATTCACATATGAATACACGGCCAGTGTCACTCCAAATTCACATACAACCACAAGGATGGGAAGTTATACTCCATGTATGTGTGATATGTCAAAACACATTCTACTGTCATGTACAACTAAAAAGGACAAATAAAAAATTACTAAAAAAATAAATTTACAGGGGGCAGGGGCTGGGGCTCAGTGGTAGAGCACTGGCCTAGCATGTGTGAGGCACTAGGTTTGATTCTCAGCACCGCAGGCAAATCAATAAAGTCTACTGACAACTAAAATAAATTTTAAAAATAAATAAAGTTATAAATGTTTAAGAAAATAACAAAATTTTTAGTCTAATAAGCAAGAATCTGTCTGATATATTAGAGAGACTAATCATTTGACAACTTCTAAAAGGATACAAGATTTTTTTTTAAAATTTCATCTCATTCCTGTCAGAATGGCAATACCAAGAATACAGGCAACAATAAATGTTGGTGAGAATGTGGGGGAAAAGGTACACTCGTACATTGCTGGTGGGACTGTAAATTGGTACAACCACTATGGAAAGCAGTATGGAGATTCCTCAGAAAACTTGGAATGGAACCACCATTTGACCAGCTATCCCACTCCTTGGTTTATACGCAAAAGACTTAAAATCAGCATACTACAGTATTGCAGCCACATCAATGTTTATAGCAGCTCAAATCACAACAGCTAAACTATGGAACCAACCTAGGTGTCCCTCAACAGATGAATGGATAAAGAAAATGTTATATATATATATATATATTTTTTCAATGGAATACTATTCAGCTTTAAAGAAGAATAAAATTATGGCATTTGCCAGTAAACGGATGGAGTTGGAGGATATCATAAAATAAGCCAATTCCAAAAAAACCAAAGGCTAAATGTTTTCTCTAATATGCGGATGCTAATTCACCATAAGGTGGAGGACACTAGAGAAGAGTAGCGTTCCTTTAGATTAGGTAGAGGGAAGTGAATGGTGGGGGAGGATAGGAAGGATAGTAGAATGAAACACATTATTATTTTATGTATGTATGTGACTGCATGACCAATGTGATTCTGAAACATGCACACTCAGAAAAATGAGAAATTATATCCCAACTATGTATGATATATGAAAGTGCATAAATGCATTCTACTGTCATATATAACTAATTAAAACAAATAAAAAATTCTTTTTTAGTTTCCAGTGCCATATTATTTGCCTGGAAGCAATTTATAGAATGAGTGAGTCAGTGAACTAGACCAGAGGTTTCATTTATTTAACTAGAAGGTAGCAAAAATAATAAACTGAAGAAATGAATATATCTGCTTGGCACAAGTACATTCAGAGGTTAATAAGCTTGCCTTCTGGAATTCAGACTTGAGCAGTGTTTCTCAAACATTTATTCATTATCACTCCCATAATAAGCCTAATTAGACATTTTTCTCCCAACTGCCTCCCCCAAGAAATTTTAATATGAGAGAGATCTCTGTTTAGGTGCCCATTGAGAGGTTATAAACTTTGTAATAACTAAGATCTCATTCCCCCTAAGAACCAATTTTCACTCCTTTTGAGGCAACATGGCCCAGGTGAGAAATCATGGTCCAGGAAAGATGTTTACATAATCCTCTTACAACATGCAGGAGGCCAGGTACAGTTGTACACACCTGTCATCCTAGCCACTAAGGAGACTGAGGCAGAATCACAAGTTCAAGACCAGGCTCAGCAACTTAGCAAGACCCTGTCTCAAAATAAAAAATAAAAGGACTGGGGATATAGCTCAATAGAATGAAACAACCCTGGATTCAGTCCCAAGTGTGTGTGTCTGCCTCTCACACACATAAACACATACATGCAAGTGTGACTCATGGAAGAACTTAAGCATGCTAGCACACATTTGTCTATAATCCCAGCTACTTGGGAGATTGAAGCAGATCTCCACTTTGAGGTCAGTTTGAGCAACTGGGTGAGACCCTGTCTTAAAAAAATTTTTTTTTAAAGGGCTGGGGTGTAGCTCAATTGGTAGAGCCTTGCCTAGCATACACAAGGCCTTGGTTTAATTCCCAGTACTACCAAAACCAAAAAAAAAGATATATGGAAAAGGACAGACATATGTGCACATACACATATGTGTGTGTATTTTTTTTAAATCAAATTCTTAAAGGATTCCAACACAAATACACACACGCACACACACACACACACACATATTTTTTAAAAAACAAGATTAGATCTAGAACAAGGGTCAAAAATTTTGTTCTGTTAAAAGCCCAGACAGTAAATATTTTAGGTTTTGTGGGTTACATACTGCCTCTGAGGCATATTCTTATTTTTTTGTTTTGTTTTTACAACCCTTTAGAAATGTAAAAACCTTTCTTAGTTCGAGGACCCTACCAAAAACAGGCTGCGGACCAAACTTGGCCTGTGGGCTGGAGTTTGCTGACTCCTGATCTGGAGGGATAATAGCTAACATTTTTGGAGATCTTAATATATATATATTATTTTAAAAGTAACTGTCTGTATAATGGTGGTGGCCAGCGGTTAGGGAGGGGGGAATGGGGAATTATCATGTAATGGGTACAGCATTTCCATTTTGCGAGTCATGGAGTGCTCTGGAGATGAATGGTAGTGATAGCTGTACAACCATATGACTATACTTAAACCACTCAACTGTGCACTTAAAACTGGTTTTGATGGTAAATTTTATGTTATGTGTACTTTGCCACAATTAACCAATGTTATGCAAACGTAACTAAGACTTTACAATAATAACAACAAAACTCTTACAAAGTAGATGTCTTCATTTCATAGCTGAAGAATGTGAAGTAAAAGACCTCTGAAAACTTACCCAAATTATAAAAGTAACAAATGGAGTAAGGAGATTGGAACCCTGAGCAATTTAAAGATCAAGCTCTTAATCATGAGAAGATATTGTCTTTCCAACATTTTCACCATTAGGAATTCCTTTATTTTCTCCAACAGATGCTATATTAAAAAATATTTTACTGCTAAACAAACATCATTTAATAATAAATTATTTTGCTTCTTAAGCAAAGATACACAATCAGAATTTCAGATCAGATTTTTTTAAAAAAAAAAAAAAAAAGAAGAAAGAAATTTAACATTCTAGTTAACCTGTCAAGATTTCCTAAAGGAAACTGTAAACTCCATAAAGCCAAGGACCTACCTTCCTTATTATCTGTCTCACTCCAATATCTTCAGTTCCCAGTATCAAGCCCGTGGTTTAGAAACAGGGAGGAGGAGGGGAATGCTCACCCTCTTATACTGCTGAATCCTTAGTGTTTGAGAGACCCCCTATTATATATTTAGTCAGACACAGCAACGCCCACCTATAATACCAGCTACTCAGGAGGCTCAGGCAGGAGAATCACAAGTTCAAGGTCAATTTTCACAATTTAGCAAGGTCCTCAGCAATTTAGAAAGACCTTGAATTATAATTTAAAAATAAAATGGGGGAAGGGGATATAGCTCAGTTGGTACAGTGCTTGCCTCACATGCACAAGGCCCTGGGTTCAATCTCCCTCACCACAAAAAAAAAAATAAATAAAAATAAAAATAAATAAGAGCTGGGGTGTTCAGTGGTAAAATGCCCAAGTGGATTCAATCCCCAGTACAAAAAATAAAAAGGAAACAAAGTTTAGTTGGGTTAAGTTCATAAACAGACAAAACCAACAACATCAACAAAAGACTTTTTATTTTTTATTGGTTGTTCAAAACAAAAGACTTTAAAAGATTTTCAATTAATTATGAAAAGAATCTTAACTAGTTACCATATTGTACTACAGAAAGGGGGGGGGGGGCGGAGAAGCTACATCTACCTGTTTATAACAATCTCCAGGAAATGTCATTATGACCTCCCTGGCATGGGACAAAAGCTGAGCCTATGAAGTATCTTGTATCTCAGTCCTGTGGCTGTGGCCACCAGGAAAATGACCGAGGCCAGACCAATCAGAATTCTTCCCTATTTCAAATTTAAGCTAGGGGAAAGAAATCTCTTTCTTTCTTTCCCTTTCCCTTTCCCTTTCCTTTCCTTCCCCTTTCCCTTTCCCTTTCCCTTTCCTTCCTTCCTTCCTCTCTTTCTTTCTTTCTATTAGTTCTAATCAGTTACACATGATAGTAGAAAGCTCTTCGATTCATTGTTACACAAATGGAGCAGAATTTTTCACTTCTCTGGTTGTACATGAAGTAGAGTCACACCATTCATGCAATCACACAAGTACCTAGGGTAATGATGTCCATCTCATTCCACCATCTTTCCTACCTCCTTGCCCCCTCTCTCCCTCCCTCCTCTTTGCCCCATCCGAAATGTCTCCATTCATCCGGTGCCTGCCCCCCATTATGGATTAGCATTCACTTATCAGAGAAAACATTCAGTCCCTGGTTTTTTGGGATTGGTTTATTTCACTTATGATATTCTGCAACTCCATCCATGTACTGGCAAATGCCATAATTTTATTATCTTTTAATGCTGAGCAACATTCCATTGTGTATATATACCACAGTTTCTTTACCCATTCATCTACTGAAGGGCATCTAGGTTGCTTCCAAGTTTAGCTATTGTGAATTGTGCTGCTATAAACCTTGAAGTGGCTGCATCACTGTAGTAGGCTGTTTTTAACTTCTTTTGGGTATAGACTGAGTAGTGGGATAGCTGGGTCAAAAAAACCTGGTTGTTTTCCTTAGATCGTAGCAGCAATGATGTCTGTATTTTGGCACTGACCACGGCCGTGCCCTATACTACATAGAGGAAACCCATCTGCACGAAGAAAAAAATGAAGCCAACACTAAGACAAAATGAGGAGAGGGAGAGAAGTGGGCCACATACAGCTGTGTTTCAAGTCCCTGGTTCTAAACACCATTAAAACTCACTTCATTCCAGCTCATCCTGCAGTTTGATCAAATAAGAAAAGAAAAAAAAAATTCTCTTTTGCTTAAACTAGACTATGAGTTTTTGTTATTGGCAACCAAGAATCTTAATGCATGGGCAGGAGGTTGCCCGACCTGGAAGGATAAAGTGCGTCATCCTAGAGAAAGTAGGCCAAAGGTAACTGGCTCCTGGCTCACCCTGGGCTTAATCCTGGCCCTTCCTCTCCTCTAGTTCTCTTGAGAAACTAGGTTAAACCTCTGCTACCAGGTGTACGCCAACTGAACAGGCAGAGCTGACATTACATTATTTCATCACAAAAGTGATTACCTCAAAGTCCCCCAATAATTTTTATCTTGAAAGCACATTTTATAGACCAACTACCCTTGTGAAACAGTCTGGGCTTCAGGCTGTGCATAACCAAGAGCTTGGAGGCACCTGTTAAGAGTATAATCTCTTCAACCAGCCTATGTAAATTATATTTATCTATGGAAAGAAACTTTCCATCACAAAAAGAATATTAAGAAAAAATTTCACTTTCTTCTAACCCAGACATTAGCCAATCACTCTGTCTTGTTGATTTGCTAACCTTTCCTCCTTATGATTGTTTTCTTCCATGTGAAACCAGATAAAGCTATTCATGTTCAATTCTACCTAAGCTATGAATAGAAATGGGAAAGGCAACTAAATTAGACACTAGCCACAAGGAAACCTGTTGTTTGCCTTAATAGAAAACTCAAAACATTAATAAGTAGCAGTACTTGAAAAAGGTTACCTTTCTAAAAATTTTTTGGGTTACTATGTAACAACTGTATTTGAAAAGAAGGAAAATAGGAATTACTCTCTAACCAAAGACTATGTAAAGACAAACTGCTGACATCACCATTTATTGTTAAGGAAATTTCTGAATAATTTTTTTTTAAAAGTCACGTTTTTATCACTGACATTTAAGGAAACAAAAGATTCTGCCATTAGAAATATGAGCTAATTCAAGGCTGGTCTACGCATTTCTAAAACAGCAGCAGTTCCTAGAACTGTGCGTCCCAGGCCCAGCTAATGTCCTCCCAAAGGTGATTATTTTACCAGGCTGCTAGAGCTCCTAAGGGCAGGCAATAGAAGTGTATCAGTCCACTGATGTGGTTTTGATGCTGGACATTGTAGGTATCAATAAATGTCTGGTAAATAAGTAAAGGGATCAAAAAATAAATCCAATGACTTGTTCTACTTCCTTATGTTTGACATAAGGAAGTCCCTCTTGAAGCTGCCAAGGATGAAAACAGAGAAGGCAAGTTTCTCTTCCATCAACAAGTATCTCTGGGCATGTCCTGTGTACTAGGAATGGCAGCCTCTGTGAACACACAGATACAGGATACACAGACCCTGCCCTGAAGTAGGCATCTTGATGAGCTGATGTCACATGGAGGGTCATCTTTCCCAGGCCCTATCTGTTCACTAGGATTATAAAGGGAAGAAGAACAGAGGAATACCATGTAACACTTCAGAAAATCATGATTTTAAATGCTCTTAAGTATCCTAATTAGCCATTAATAGCTTAGAGTGTCATATAACCTATTATTTCCATGTCATTGTTTCTACAGAAAAATATACTGTAACAGAGATACTTTAGTTCCGGGGACATATCCCACATTCCTAATTTCTCTTTTCTTCTCTTACGGGAGCTTTGCTCAGTCAGGGATGGAGAGAAGGAGGAAATAAAGAATTACCTAGCATGTGAAAATACGGGAAGAAGAAATGTAAAGTGTAATACTCCTAAATATGATATGGATCATTTGAGTGTTTGAAGAAAGAAGGGTTTGCATCTTTTATTTCTGAAACTCATTAAATCCAGATGCATTCTCATACTGAATTCTGTCTTACTAAAGATATTACTGCCATCTGCTTAAACGTGTGATCATAGACAAATCACTCATCAAATCACAGCAAATCCTGTTTAAAAGCAGAACATTTACTTAATGGGGTTCAGATACCATCAAATTAAGAACCCTCCAAACACACTAGCTATATTTTTTAAAAAAAGTCTAAATAATTTTGGAATTTTTGCCTTTCCCCCCAATGGCTTAAGATTTTTTTTTTCAACCTTGATTTATTTTATTATTATTTTTTGGATCTTTTATTTTTTTTTATTTATATGCAGTGCTGAGGATCAAACCCAGGGCCTCACACATGCCACACAAGCACTCTACCACTGAGCCACAATCCCAGCCCCTTAAGATTTTTTTTTAAAGTGATAGCAAATAGATGTATTTAGCACAGATATTATCGAGGATACAGACAATGATTCAAAGATAATGATTCTCTAAAACTGGCTAGCTGTTTCATATATCCATCCATCCATGGGCCACCAGGTATGTATCAGATATCCCATTAGTCTTAAGAAAAAGTCGAGGAGACAAAAGTGGGATACATGCTCTATTAGCAATTTAAAATAGCTTTTTTTTTTTTTTTTTTACTTCTTGACTTGTTAAAAACTTTACTGAATGATGACTGGAGTAAAAAAGTAAGATAGACTCTAAGATCTATCCCATAATAAATTAGAGTTAGAGTAGAAGTTAAAAATAGGCTAAGAGCCATGATTACTTAGAAATACACAGGTGCAAACAAAATGAGGAGTATCTGGTCACACCATCAGCATTCCTAAGACACCATAAATAGACCTACAAAGAACTAGCAGCATTAGTCTTCCACTATAGTTCCCAAACCACAAAACCTTCTATTAATCAGCAATAGCTACTATCTCAGCTAGAAGATTCTACTGCCCTAGCACAAAGGGGTACAGAAGAGTTACTCAACATTTCAGTCATGGTGATCAAACACGGCTCAACAGTCTTAGAATTATTCAGATATCAGTATTATGCAGAGGGGTGGGGGACTCTAAGCAGAGCCTCCTAGTAATTCTGTTACAGATTTTTTGGAGATAAACTTTTTGTTCTAAATTATTCAACTGTACAATTATGTGCTTTCCTATATTAAGAAGTGCAGTACAGGAGAAATAATCTGATAAAGGTCTGATCTAAGGTTTTCCACCTTTCTTGCTGGCAATCTCTCTGAACTTCAGTCTTCTCTTCTAAGAAATACAGATGCCACCACAGAACCGTTAGGAGATCAGCAATGAACCACGTAAAGCAACTAGCACAGTAAGAGCCAGGCTTCCTATATACACATCCACCTGCTGATTACATATGGGACTCAGAAAGTGTTCCAAGGTTGACAGCTTGTTCCAAGGTTGACAGCTCCAAGCTGTCAATCAGTCTGTATGTGCTCAATAATGGCAAAGTTCTGCTAACACAAGCCTATATGAAACCTAAGGGAAAGGATAAACTTGGTACCAAATTATATGTTCCAAAGCCAAAAAGAAACAACTTTTATATAATTGACACATCAGCCCAGGTAAGAGGAAATCTTTTCCATGGGTTACTAAAAATGAGAATAGCTCCATCCTTGAGGTAGTGCTACAGAAACGGATTTCTTTACATGATACAGCTGGTCAATGAAAAACATGGACAGAAACAGTCCTATTTCTGGGCCTGGTGCCAAAGCAGGCATAGAAGTCCTGGCCTCTGAAAGTCCCCCAGAGTTCTTTTCCTTCCTAGAGAGGCAGGATGGACACCAGATTAAAGATGCTTACTCTGTTTTCAAACATGCCCCTAACAAGGGATGGTTGGCACAAATTCTGGAGAGCTGGGCTGCCCTCATACCACAGATACACCCAGCTTTTTATCCTCCCACTGACAGTTGTTTCTAAACAAGTATTTCTTTGCTATGAACTTGTTACAGACTGACAGAATTCTAGCAGGCAGGAAGGCTGGAGACCAACCAGTCTATATATATTCTTCATTGAAGAGAAAACTAATGGTCAGATGGGTGGATCACAGAGCTGGTTAATCACTGTACCAGAATTAGATAGGGTTCAGAATGGCATGCCTTCCATAAATTTACTGTCTCTTTTAAGTATCAGTGAACAGAGTCCTCTTCCTATTACATTTTTTTTTTTTTTTTTTTT
>NW_025999969.1:2278999-2303310 GCF_001458135.2 Marmota marmota marmota
TTTTTTTTTTTTTTTTTTTTGGCATGGCTTTCAAAGTCCTGCTTTATTCAGAGGTCACCTTTTTTGTTGTTGTTCAACTTATTTTTCATTATAATTAAATTTTAACCTTTTAACATTTTTAGTTACACAACTCAGTGGTGTTAAGTATATTCACATTGTTGTACAACCATTGCCACCACCTAGAACTTCTTTCATCATCCCAAATGGAAACTGTTTCTATGCAATGGGTACTCCCCACTGTCCCCCTCCTCCAGTTCCTAGGAGCCACCATTTTACCGTCTCCATGCATTTGACTACTCCAGGCACCTTGTATAAGTGGAATCATACTTGTCCTATTGTGACTGTTTTATTTCGCTTAGCATGTCTTTAAGATTCATCTGTGATAAAGCATGTGTCAGAATTTCCTATCTTCTTAATGCTGAATGTGTGTGTGTGTGTGTGTGTGTGTGTGTGTGTGAGAGAGAGAGAGAGAGAGAGAGAGAGAGAGAGAAACAGAGAGACACTTTGTTTATCCACTCATCTCATCTGTTGATGGACACTTGTATTTACTTCCACATGTTGGCTACTGTAAACAATGTTGCTGTGAACATGGATGTGTAAGTATTGGTTCCAGTTCTTGCCATCAATTCGTTTGGTTATATATCCAGAAGTAGAGTTGCTGGATCAAATGATGATGTGTCAGTGCTATTTTGAAATGTGTCTCAAAAGAGACAAAGAGGGACTAAATTGTCTTGGTTGGTGAAATCTTCTGGAAAATGAAAAATGCTGTTTTGTTTTTTCATTTATCTTTACTTAAAAACAATAAATCATATGAGAAATCTTTTAGATGTTTGGGATGAGGCAAAGGAAAAAGCATATTGATGAAAGAGACGACTTTGTATCCATGTCCAATGCAACAAAAATGAACATGCTTTTTTTAAAAAAAAAAATATTTATTTTTTAGTTGTAGTTGGACACAATATCTTTAATTAATTAACTTATTTTTATGGGGTGCTGAGGATGGAACCCAGGGCCTCACCTGTGCTAGCGCTCTACTGCTGGACCACAACCACAACTCCTGAACATGCTTTTTGACCTCCCTGTGTGTGAATTTCAACATGCAGGGGAGAGTAGTCTAGATCATTTCAAAGGTCTATGGACTCTTGGGATTCTATGATTCTACAGATAACTTATTTAGAGGATTACTATGTTCTTTAACCACTTTTCCCCTCTTTAATTATGTTTGAATTACCAGAGTTTAAAGAACTGTTTCTAGTTAAAGAATTTAGCGGGAGGGAAAGGGAGAGAGAAGGGGATTAGCTAGGATGGTGGAAGGAGAGGGTCATCATCATACAAAATACATGTATGAAGATGTGAATTTAGTGTCAACTACCTTATATATGAACAGAGATATGATATATGGTGGTATAAAGGTGTATTAAGAATTGTATGCAAAAAAAAAATAAGAGAGCCCATGCATAATGGCATAATTTGGTGTGAACATACTTTATATACAGAGTTACAAAAAATTGTGCTGTGAATGGATAATTATGAATGTAATGCACTCCACTATTGTCATGTATGTAAGAAATAAATAAAAAAAGAAAGAATGAAAAAAGAATCAAAAGAAATGGGAGAAAAGATGAAAAAAAAAAAAGAATTTAGCGAATTCTTGAACAAGAATTCCAAAGACAATAAGAAGAGTTCCTGAGCTGGAAAAACACCATTGAGACTTATTTAATAAAACAAGCAATAATTTTTCTTAGTAGTACACTTATTTGATAATTGCCTTAGAATTTCCCAAGCACAGTACCTGCATAATCTGAGTCACATCTTAATCTGAGTCACTGTGAACTTGTGGTTACTTTGTAGCAGTTGGTATAAAACTATCAATGCATACCAGGCTCTGTATCAACAGGGCATACCTGCCAAGAATAGTATGCTACAGTAGTTCGGTCCAAATAGTACTCTGGTTACTGAGCAACATACTCTTGCCATCAAGAACCCTGATTGGGTTCCAGGTAAGACACCAACAATACACTGCAAATGCCATCTACTTTCTTTTTCTAACAAACAAGACTGCATACATTACTCTCTTCCCAGGAAGGATTTGCAGGGTGAGAAACATATTCCTCTACCCTTTCCCTCAGCTCCCCTAGAACTCTTTCTGTTTAGGTATCTGCTTTCTATTCCCAGAACAAGGGCAGATAGAATTCCCCATGTTTGCCTCATGGATCAATATTCCCACTAACAGTTATTTTATGGAAGGTAGAAACTCAGAGAAGTGTCCTGTCCAGGGTCACATGAGTTGTAGTTGGACACAATATCTTTAATTAATTAACTTATTTTTATGTGGTGCTGAGGATGGAACCCATGGCCTCACCGGTGCTAGGCAAGCGCTCTACCGCTGGACCACAACCCCAACCCCAACCCCTGAATATGCTTTTTGACCTCCCTGTGTGTGCATTTCAACACAGCCAGGTTGACTGGACCGGGTCTTCTGGCCCAAGTTCAGTGCTCTTTTTGTCACAATATTTGCATGCACTTTCACAAGCCTGTGCCAACTTGCCACCCCAAAGAGAACATCTAAAGTTTCTCTCTTAAAAGCAGCCTAAAATTTTAACAAGAGTGCTGATGTTTTCAACTCTCATTTTTATTTCAGCTGATAGCAGACCTTCGGAAGGACTAAAGCCAGGAAGAGAAATCGGGGAGTAGTCCCTTCATTTAAAAAGGTTTATTCAGAAATTCAAACACCCTTGTTCTCTCCACCTCCAACAACAGAAGATACTGAGTCCCAGTGATTTTACCAGCTCTCAGCCTTACCCCTGGTAAGTCTACGGAGGGAAAAGGCATTCACCCAAGATTTCCTGGGACATTTTTACAGAATTGGGCTCTCCAAATCTTTCCTGTCTAAATTCTCAGAGTACAAACAAATAGTTTTAATGGATATTTATTTCATAATAGGTTGAGGAAAATGTGTCCCTAGGACCATGTGCATTTTCCAACAGTGAGACCTTTGGGGGTAATCCTAAGGTGTATGCCACATTCATGGCAATTTTATTGGACTTGAAGCATAACTTTTATTTTAAATGACCACAGAAGTTTATAATTATTGTGTCACAAATCTTTGACATATTATTCACCCCATCTATGATTTATTTTTTAATATTTTTTTTTAGTTGTAGTTGGACACAATACCTTTATTTTATTTATTTTTATGTGGTGTTGAGGATCAAACCCAGGGCCTCGCACGTGCTAGGCGAGCGCTCTACTGCTGAGCCACACCCCCAGCCCCATCTATGATTTATTTGATGCCAATGCCTGGATCAGGAAGTAAACACATGAATATGACATTGTTCCTGTGGGAAAATACCACTGGCTTTAAAACACCTGCTTTCAAATGGGGACGTTTTAATTAATCCAGCATCACGAAAGCAGGGACTGCCTGTTCACTAAAGCCCTGATTAAGTGAAATATAAGTAAGTTTTTCTTTATTCAATTTTTCAGAGGAAGAAGTTACAGAGGATAAAATTCTCTGTTCTACCCCTATATCAGTGGTCCTCAGCTCTGGCAACACATCACCATCATATGGGGACACTTAGCTATGGTAAGCCCTGCCTCAGACCAATGGAATCAGAATTTGTGGAAGAGGGCTCATCATTCCGTTTTTTTAAAAAGCTCCCCAAGTAACTGTGATTTGCAAACAGGATTGAGAACAATTGTCCTATACTGACAGTTTTCAGAAACAAGTGTGCATCAGAATCAGCTAAAGGCCTTGTTAAAATATAGATTGCTAGCCCCATCTGGGTATTTCTGATTCAGTAGGTCTAAGGGTTGTAAGACTTCTAACAAGTTCCCAGGTGGATGTTGCTGCTGCTGGTCCAAAGACCTCATGGAGAATCACTGCTCTAACATCTTCTCCAGTTAAGCAACATTAGCAGTTATTCTAAATTAATTTATTTTTTAAATAATTAAACCACTCTGAGTGCTAAGATTTTAAGAAGGTTTTCAACAGCATGGAACCAAGCTGAACCATCAATTAAAATAGGTAACTTTGTTTATCAGAAGGCACCCATTCCCTGAGAATTTTAATTACTGAAGTTAAACCAGTATAAGGTCAAACACAATTCAATTCGACCCTGTAAACATCCCATCAATGGCTTGTGCAAGGCATTAGCTGAAATGTGCCATGAGCAATTCATTCTTTCCTTCCTAGACAAGTGAACAGACTCTCAGACACAACTCCATGCACACAAACACAACTGTGCAGTCAGATGATGACCAGGGAGGTAACACAGACCTGCAGGAGGAACAATTCAAAAAGATCTTTACTCAGGACAAGATCTTTTAGCGGGGTTTCCAAGGGGTCTAGCCAGCTGCCAGTTTTCCACTGTCTACAACAAATTTTACAATTCCAGTGCAGCTTACTGCCTGGAACTTATCCCTAGCCATCACAGGAGTGATCAGGACTCTAGGCTAATTTAACTTCTAGGTTGAAGGCAATCTCTATGGTTTATCTCCCTTTGTGTTTTTATAACAATTAGCCCAATGCTTTACATTATAGCTGAATACTTGAGAGTCAACAAAGAAAAGATGTAATGTGGAAGGTAAACCTAGTGCATCCCAGGGGTGCAAACAGGTAGAGCGGGGAGGTCAGGTTCTAACCACCAATCTTTTTCTCTGTAAGTAGCATCTTCATTCCACATTTAACATACTAAGGCACTTAAGAAATGTTTTTGACTAACTCGAATTATGGCAATCACATTAAGCTATGATGGAATGGTAAGGGTGGGAAGCGGCAGCTTTTTCACTGTTTGTTTAGGTAAATTTGCAAATACTAAGAGAAGACCCCCTCATTGCCTGGCTCATTCCCTAGCAGGGACAGAGGGCTGAATTCTGTATCCTACTCTGAGTATCCTACCCTCTGGCTAAATATGTAGTAGGTCCTCAATTCATGCTCTTCCAGGTTAAAATAACTTGTTCAATGCATTACTGAGTCTCAAGAATTTGTTCAAATTATTTAGACATCATTTGACATGCAACAATCAATTCAGCTGAGGGAACTGAAAGCTGGCAGGCAGTCAATTTCAAAACCTAAATGCAACATCACCAACTAGGTACGGAATCCCTCTTACACCCACCAACCTGACTGAACATCATCAATGAAGTTGAGATCCCTAGCTGTCAATTAAATAATACTGTATTGCCATGATTTAAATTGAACTCTTTTGAGTATTATCTCTTTTTATTTTGAATATCTCTTTTGAGTATTAAAGGCATCATCCTAACTTTTTCCAAGATAGGATACTATCCAAGTATTAACTGCCACTCAAAACTATCAGAAATGTAAAGTGAATCCAGACTGTGCTTCAATAAATAGCAAAACATGACGATTCTACTTGTAATAGGACAGAACTGGGATTTACTCCGCTGTTCCTTTCAAAAGACAAGAATAGTACTTATTCAACAAAGGAGTCAATATAAATAAGAGCACAGGAGGGATATTTAAACTACTCAAGAGTTATTTAAACTCATTTTTAGAAGCATGCATATAAAACCTGTATGTAGAATTCAAATCATTTTCTATGTTCAATGAAAAGGTCTGGTAGAAGATCTGCTTTCCAGCAACACTCTGCTAGTTTACTCAGGTTACAATACTGAATTGAAAGCAATATAAAAATTTTAAATATGCCCAAACATCCTACTAATTATCATCAATTTCCTCTTATCCCAACCAGTTTCAATCAGTGAAGCCTCCAAGTATTTGATTCTCTCTATAACCTCATGTCAGGAATTGAATGGCAAACTCAGAGAAATTGATATTGCTTTTGTTTTCAGAGAGGGGGCTGATGAATTTGATGATAAAGGATGCCCAACCATTTGCACTCTTTGTGTGGCTCAACTCCTGTACACACACAATGTCAGAGGCTCAGACATCAGTTGCTCTAGCTCAGAAGCATTTCCAAAAGTCCAGAAAACATGGATGTTCCCAAAGGCTGATAAACATGCAAGAGCTACCCAATATGGGATATTCACAAGATGGGTACTGATCAGAGCTCTGTGAAAAGCCCTGTGGCAAGGTTTTATAGGTAGAGACATCTACGTGGCTCTGTCAGGAAGCCTGGGAAACAGGCTCTTTCTGGCTGCCTGTAATATAGGCATATTTAAATAGGAATATTCTCTTCTACCCCCAAAGCTGTTTTTCTTGACTTGAAAAACAAACTCAGGGGCAAATTAAGGAGGAGAAACCAAGACTGTCTGAGAGGTTAGCAGGTCACTGGAGGCAGCTAGGTCTCCAGATGGCTTCTGATTTTCCCTGCTCTGATTCCCCCCAGGCTGGGATTATACCAAAAGGAAAAGTCAGTGAAAAAAATGAGGAAAAATACATTTGTTTGGATGCATATCCACAGGCAGTCAAACTATTAAAAATCAACAATTAAAAAAAAGGTATAGAAATATATATCACATTTAGTCCTTGAAGCTCACTAGATTTCTTGTTCCTACTTACCTTTAATCTTGTAACTGGAGAAAATTATAAAAATAAATCTTAAATACAGTCTCTCTGTTGAGGGTACTTGGGAGCTTTTAGTTAACACTCTATAGCAGAAAATAATTAAATATAATCACTGGACTGTATTATGAAAAAACACATCAATATTTTAAATTACAGAGGGGTCAAGAAGCCACTTAGAGCATACAAAAATGGGAAAAAAGGGTGATGGATTATTCAGGATAGACTCTGGTTGACCAGACTATATCAATTGTGCAGAAAATTTGATATTATACTTACCCCTAGTGTTTTTTTTTCCAACAATAAAAAAGTATTTATCTTTCCTAAAGAGCGGGCATTTAGGTTATGTTAGACTCTCTAACATTCTCTAAGCCTCAGTCTATACATGCTCAAAAGGAAAAAACCAAAATAACTTTTAATTTCACATAACTCAATTTATCAGGGTCTTTAAAAAAACAGGAATATGTAATGCAAATAAAGCAAGCACTGAAATTTACTAAAAACTTTAAAACATGACTACCAGTACAGTGCTGTTGACCAAAAGTCATAGTCATTTAGAACATTCTATAGCCAAGCTGAGAGTTTTTCATGACTTTGGTAAAATGCTAATACAGAATGATCATTCAATACTGCCATAGACATATTGACATCAAAAATAATACAAAAGCATTATCAAATTTCTTCAGGAACTTCCTGAACCATTAGAAATGTTTGCAGTATTTTCTCAATATATAATAGAGGTAGATACCAAAGATCTGAGTGCTTTGTGCTTTGGATTTTTAGTAGGGAAGAGAACTGGCTGGGTCTCATATCAAAGTGACCACTGTATTTTGCTTGAGAAAGACTTACTCATATTTGGTATAGTAAATGGCATATTTCTTAGAAAACCAATGATTTTAAAGAAGAGTAAATATATTTTCCTCTTGTAGACCATGGCTAACCACAGTATGGCACAATTCTGGAGAAATCAGACCTCACCCAGTTACAAAAATAGCAAAAAGGATTCTTGCTACTGGCAGAAAAGTGACAAACATCTTTATTGATACTAGAAAAGTAATACGTTAAAATTTTTCTATTAGGCATTAAAAAAGCCAGTTCTTTCATGTAAGACAAAGTAATTTGTATTTTTATTAAAGTTGAAATAACCCTTCAGGAGAAAGAATAGAAAGAGGTGAAAAAAAAATTAAAAAACAGGGGCTGAGGCTGAAGCTCAGTGGCAAAGCGTTTGCCTTGCATGTATAAGGCACTGGGTTGGATCCTCAGCACCACATAAAAATAAATAAAAATATTGTGTGTCCATCTATAACTTAAAAAACATTTTTTAAAAAACCAGACTGATGGCTGGGGTTGTGGTTCAGTGGTAGAGTGCTTACCTAGCACATGTAGGGCACTGGGTTCGATCCTCAGCATCACATAAAATAAAATAAGGTAAGGGTATTGCGTCCATCTATAACTTTAAAAAAAAAAAAAACAGACTAAAAGCTAAAAATGTAACCCTGACTACATTACTCTGATCTGAACAATCTGGACCTCAGTTCTCTAATCCATGAAATGGGGACAGGTAGGCAGATGTCTTCCTACATGGCTTGTGAAAATTCAGTAAGTGTTATAAAAGGGTTCACTAATCAGTAATTGTTATTACTGTTGTTTTAGTTCAAAAAGGGCTTACTTACTATAAATATTAATGTAAGGAGATTATTATTTGTCAGTATAAGCCCCAAACAAAGCAAGTATCTCGTTATTTATTGATCTTTCCTGATTGCCATAAACACCAACATGACTCCCAAAAGATCCCCAACCTCCTGAAATTCAGCATCCTGAGTAATCCCTTCCCAAAGAGTGTGAGCTGGACTTAATGTCTCACGTCTAACAAAGAAAATGAGGCTGAGGGATGACGTGCTGCTCAGTGACAAAGAAAATGAGGCTGAGGGATGATGTGCTGCTCAGTGACAAAGAAAATGAGGCTGAGGGATGACGTGCTGCTCAGTGACGGTCATGGAAAGGCAGTGTGGAGTCACTCTCCTCTGCTATGCTCTCTTGGATTACTCACCCTAGGGGAAGCCTGCTGTGAGCAGACTGACGCAGCAGCTCATGTTGTGAGGAGCTGAACCCATACAAGGAAGCCTGGAGGAAGATCTCCCAGCCTCAGCTGAGCCTTCAGCTGACTGCAGCCCCAGCTGGCAGCTTGACTACACTTTTCTGAAAGATGCTGAGCCAGAACCACTCAGCTGAACTGCTGCCATATTCTTCAACCTCAAAAACATGTGAGATAATAAATGTTTGTTGTTTTAAATTGCTAATTTGGGAGGTAATTTGTATGCAGCAATAGATTACAAATACAAAGCATCTGAAAACATCTTGCTTGCAATTAACATTTAAGATCAGCTAATTCCTTGGTTCTGAATTACCTTATCCAATGGTAAATGGCATTGTGCACCTGAGTTTTGTTTGTCTTGAATAGTAACTTTAGATGTTGTCCACTTAATCTACTACCGATTAAGCATCCCTAATTCAAAAATCAGAAATCTGAAATGATCCAAAATTTGAAGCTTTTTGAGTGTTAACATGATTCCACAAATGGAAAATTTCACATCACTATTCATGTACAAAATTATATACAAAGCACCATATAAAATTACTTAAGTAAGCAGCATATATATATATATTTCAAATATTATATATTTATATATATGTATGTATGTATATGTATGTGTGTGTGTATATATATATCTATATAGATACATAGATATATAGATATCAAATATTATAAAATCTGAAAAAATCTAAAACACTTCTGGTCCCAAACATTTCAAATAAGGTATACTCAACATGTTTAAACAAACATACCTTATATTTGATTCTTGTATTCACCTACTGTGAATACAAGAGTTAAGCTGTGAATAAGAGTTAAGCTGTTTGGGGGCTGGGGTTATAGCTCAGTGATAGAAGGCTTGCCTGGCATTTGTGAGGCCCTGGGTTCGATCCCCAGCACCACATAAAACTAAATAAACAAAATAAAGGTATCATGTCCATCTACAACTAAAAATATTTTTTTTAAAAAAAGTATAGCTGTTTTGTTTTTAAATCAGTTTTTCTCCTGTGATTCGCAGATTTTTAGTGCAAACTGGGTTTAAGAGACACACAGACCTCAACACCAAATGTATTCTAATATTCTTTTTGGTTAAAACCTCCTATCATTACTGATAATAATTTGGGCTTTGAAAAACTGTCATACAGATTTATGTCATAAAGAAGTATGTGAAGTTTGGACCCCATCCATTCCTATCTAGGTTGTAATACTAGTTACATATTTGTTTGAAATTGCTTATGAACTTTGATGTGACTTGACATTTATTTTTATCTTTAATGTCGATAGATCAGTAATGGAATTTTTAAAAAATAACCATTTTATGTCACTTAAAACAAATAAATTTTTAAATGAAATTTTATTTGTAATTAAATTAAACATAGTTAGCACGTCATATGGGGTGAGAAAGCTTCAAGTCCCAAGCTGAATTTTTCTTTTGGCATTCTGAATGATGTGACCCTCCAATGAATAGCAGCTTTTAGTTCTCTTTCCTTTATTGACCCATGTCTCCACCCAAGGCAGACTATGCTCTAATAAATAATTGAATACTTGGAAAAAAGAGAGAGAGAGAGAGAGACATAGGGAAAAATATTTTCATGTAATCTTACTGAGTTTTGTGATTTAAGAATTAACCTATCCTTGTTTTTTTAAAGACTGATTTGCAAAACCTATTCTGGTTCCAACAAATATAAAACTCTGCCTTCTAATGCTCACTCCACAGCCCTGTGCAATGGCCTATGCAGCTCATCTTAACGTTTTACTGTTTTTGCCATGCTAGGAATTGAACCCACAGCCTCACACATGCTAGGCAAGTGCTCTACCACTGAACTACATCCCCAGCCCTCACCTTAAATTTTAATAGAACCTTCATTATTTAATATTTTTATTCCATTTTAGGTCAAAGATAGAGTAAAAAATTTGAAGTCATTTTCAAGAGAAAAAAAATTTTCAACTGCTTTTTACCCCTACAGTTTGAAATAAAGAAGGAAGAGAGGGGAAAAAAAATTATTAATGTATCTTATTACAGTTTTAATTTTACAAAAAAATTATTTAATGAACAGCTATTTCAGAGCATTCAGAATGTAGCTTTGGAACTACAAATAAGACCTAACTCTCACAGAACTTCCAATTTTTAGTTTTAAAGACCAGACCCCAAAATGGAGTTGGCTATTTTTATGGAACTACTGGGATCCATCACAAATGAGGGGAGCCAAATGTAATCCTGAACTTCCAGATTGGTGTTTGCCACTCTGTCATGCCTTACCATAGATGATTCACCAACTCAAGATCTCCAAGACATGTGCTCTATCTCACCACTATACTAAGATGCTATTTCATCATTCATATAAATTACAGAGCAAAAAGATACATTAAAAATGCTAATTTCAACTGTCAGAGCAGTTTTTAATTTTGTTTCTTAAAAAGTCCCTTAGGTAACTGGCAGTTTTCTTTAGTTTGCCTTAATGAGTATTTACTGCACCCAAAGCCCAGAAGCAGAATCCATATGGCCTTCAATTTCCTTGACTTAAATATAAGAAAGTTCAACAGTAACCAAAATACTTCTCAAATATATTCAAAAGCACCATTTTCACCACTGCATTTTCCTACCGTATACTCTGCTTTTAAAATCACTTGCCTTACATTAGATGTTTTAGAGACAGAATAACTCAAGTTCTTGTTTTAAAGTGTTTGCCAAACATATGAGAATCATAGTTTCTTAGGAAATGGCTTAAAACATCATCTACAGTTGGCTTAGTGCTTAATTGGAAAGAGTGTGATTTAGATCTATACAGAAATACTCCTCCAATTATATGAAAATATAGGCTTTTTTTTCTCATGAACATGTATTATGAAACTGTACACACAAACTTATATTACTGTCACACATTCAGCATATGTATAGGCTATATTTATAAAATAATTTTAGATGGTTTCATATAACAGAAACATCATAAGATTATTACATAAAGATAAAAATATAGGGTACTTTATAATAGAGAAAATAAAATAAATATTCTACAAAACCAAATGGAGGATGGTTGCTGTGACTGAGAACTAACTTAATTTTGAGCTTTCCAACAGCTATCATGGTTAGATAAAGAGACACACTAGTTTATCCAGTTTTTCAAGAGGACTTTTCCCTCACACCCATATACAAACCTAAGTGCAATAAATAGTAAATACACTGGACAGTGTCTTCAACAACGTTTTTGGAGATAATATAGATTTTCATATGGCAGAGACTGCAAACTGGCAACCCATGGGCCAGATTTAATCTGTAGCTGTCTTTTTAACATCCTCACGGTCTATAATTTTTTTTTAATTGTTGCCAATTTTAAAATTTGGAGATTTATAACATAAGATTTTTTTCCTCGCCAGTGCTGGGGGTTGACAAGGCTTCATGCATGGTAAGCAAGCACTTTACCACTGAGCTATATAATCAGCCCTTCTGGTTTCTCTTGAAAATTTGGATTCGGGAACATTAGCCACACATTTCCAAATAACAACAGCTGGCTAGTGCCAATCTCAGCTTTCCTTGCACACCCCAAATACCTCCTTGCCACCACTTACTCATATCATTTACATGCACTAGCCCTGCAAGCATCTGAGTGCAGTCCCTTATAAATATATGGCAATCTCTGACAACAATCTTACTACAGCTGGCATATAGGAAATGAAGTCACTGATCTTAGAAGACTGGTGTGCAGGAAGCTAGAGAGATAGAATTGTACAGATTCTCTCTGGATCTGCTTCATCAGGGGCTCTTTACCCAACAAAGAAGCCAAATTCCAAGGACTTTCAGGGCTCCCCAAGAGTTCTTTGCCATAGGGTAAGAAGTCACAAAGAGAAAAGTGTTTTTTAAAGTGATAACCTTTTTCTGAACAAAACTCAGTTATGCAGGACGGATACTGAGGAAGTGCATGTTGGAGTAAGATGGTTCACATGCAGTCTGATTTGCTGAGCATCCCCTCTAACCAGTTTTAAATGTCTGAGCACCACCCATGTGTTCACAGAACTCAAGCAAAACAGATAAAAGGAGAGCTGCTTTGCCTGAAGAAGGGTTAGGAAGGCCAAGAACTGCTCTGCTAAAGAAAAAAAAAACAAAAAACTTGTTTCCCATGAATAAGCAGGTCCCATGTCACTATATCCACCACTCTTCAAGTCAGTTGACTCCAATGGCTCTGCCAAGAGCTGGAGTGCAGTCACTGGCCAAGGAGGTCTCTGGAAAGTTCTTGAAGGGCACACATTCTGTTGTTGGTTATAGAAACATCCATAGATTTAGTAGTCTGGCTTGCAGTTGGCAGAGCAAACATTTGTTTCTAAAGTGAAAGTGACATGAGATGGAAGGCCATTCTACAGGAAGCAAATGCAGATGTAACAAAGGCAGGGTCTACGCTTCCCTCAGGAAAGAGTTTGGATCTGCTAGAGGGCCTAATCAAGACCCAGAAAAACACACCATAGGATGGAACCTCATAAACTGGTTTTTAAAGTAGCAATCCCTTTTCTAAACCAAATTCTAGACTGACTTCCAATACATAAAAGAGCAATGAATGTAGCTGTCTTCAGATTGCAAGGTGGTAAGATGCCAAGATTCCTCATGTACATTCATCCACTCCTTCTTCCCATACATTTGGCATCTCTCTTCAGAATCCTAAGGCTCTGAGATACACACTGTTAAAAGCAATCCTATGGGATTAAAAGATATGACTTTGGCCCAGAAATTTTTAAGGCAGGCATTAATACCTTGACCATAATCATTACATATAAACTGAAGCCACAAATAAATTTTAATATCTAAATTATTATTTTGAAACCATTATTGAAATACACATACACATCAAACCATTAATACAAAAATCAATTAACTAAAAGGCTAACTTTTCCCTGGAAAAACTCTCACAATGTAGAAAAAATCATTTCAGAAACCAGCCACCTGTTCCCAGTTCTCTGTACTCTTAAAAAATGCCCTTTAAATGTGCCCAATTCACAAACCTAAATCTATCTCACTTCAAATAATTGAGCAAACAAAATCTTTGTCATCTCAACTATTTTGTGACTAAATGTGTGATGATTTTAAGAATAAGCAGCTAAAATTTTTAAATATTAAGCAACTAGTATTTTGTTCTTCATTCCTTAAAAGGGAGAACAGATCCTACGTTTTGAAATGTCTGAGCCTAAAATTTGATTTCTAAAGAACCTTGATTTCATCATCTTCAGTGGTGGCATAATGCAGAGAGTTTTAAAAGGCTTGGTTTACAAATTCAGTGTCCCCGACTTGAAGACATCATTATCAGTTTGAAGAGAAAGGGAAAAAGAGGCCAGCTGGATCCAGGAGAGAGGTCAGATGATTTACCCATCCACAGAATTTTTTTCTATCCTTCAATGGATTGGAAAAAAAAAAAAAAAAAAAAGATGTTTTCCCTTTACAAAGGATAAAAACAATTGCACTTCAGGGGGAGAAAACATAATCTAAACTTTCAACACCAGGAAATTCCTTCCCAAATTTTCAACCACTTACAAAAGTCTACACCGTGTGACCCCCACACCCATTGAAGCTCGTGTGTCTGCTGCACATTCCAAGGAAGCATGTGCCACAGAACCCATACATTCCAACACATTGAGCAAGCACACACACGCCTCCCCGGCCGCCCCAAACCTTAGTCAAAGAGGGGGCAATGGGGCTGCAGGCAGGCCTACACAATAGGCTCCGCACCCCAGCCCTTCCCAGCCATCACCTCCGTCATGCTAAGGGGAAGGAGAAAAAGGGAGAGGAAATGGCCAGCACAGGCCCTTAGAGAAAGAAATGCAAAACCTTTTTTGGGGCAGGCCAGCCACATACTCTTTAGAGTTTTAAAATGTCAAAGGAAAAAACAAGTTTCAGGAGACTCTCAGTCCTGCTGTCATAATGGAATCTACACACTATCACGGAGGACCAGTCTTTCCCACGTGCTCTGGAATTATAGGGAACGCATAAGCTGCACCACCAGGGTTCAGTCACCCAGTCACCTCTGCTTCTGTGGCCTTTCCCTCCTCTCTTCCATCCTCTCCCATCCCTCCCTCTCCCTCTGTTCTTTCTTAATAACTGAAGAGGCTAAAACTGCACGTTTTCTATTAATCTGTTTTCATCATCTACATGTGACTCAACAGACACAAAACATTTTATTTCAAAACATTATACATACAATCATGAAGAAAAACACCTAATTCTCAAAGTATGCATTGTTAAAAATCACAAAGATCAGGAAGGACTAAAGTAAAAGGTCTCTCTATGTAATATAAAAGAACTATCTGGCCTGTACTCACAAGAACATTTCAAAAGATCTTCTACTTCATGAATTGGTAGGAGGTTAACCTGTCTAGGGAACCACCATTCAATTTTTTTTTTTTTTTTGTCTCGATTTTCAAAAAGAAAGGGTAAAGAAAAGATATAACAGAAATAAGAATGTATTTTCTGATAATATTTTAATCCCTATTAGAGGTTCTTGACTAAGTAATATTTTATGAGAAATTTCATAAGATGATATTCTGATCAAAAAGGATCATCTTTCTTAATAGAAGCAAATCACTTATATCTCATTTCACTGAAATATAGCCCTATTTTAAGGTCTACTTTACTAAATTTAAAATCACAAATGCACAAGATGCTTAAGGACTGCCTTACAAAGAACATACAAATCTGCTCCCTATTTTCACTAGCTTTTTCATATTTCAGAAAGTTAAAATTTTCTAATTTTAATAAGGTGAAGATTTTATAAAATATAATTTCAAGAGTCCCTATTTCTCTTTTCCAAACTATAGACATTTTTAAAAACATAGATAAAATAAAAACATGCCAAACTTTGTGTAACATTCCAGATCCTAAACAAAAAACAAACCCAAACAAAACAAAACCTGGTAGGATTGGATTTAATATCCTGCATAGATCACTTGCAAATGACCTTGGAAAGGCATAGGTCTCACAGTACATATGATATGAAGTTATTTGGATGCTAATAAATCCCTCAAGTTTTTTGTGGGTTGGTTTGTTTCAGGATGTGTATGTATGTATATGTGTGTAGGTATGCCTAAAGGTATGGAATACAGACCCTCCTTCTGCGTTAGTTGCATGCATGTTTTTTGCACATTACAACTATGACATTTGTTTCAACATTTTTCCCCTTACATAATTTACAGATTCCTCTACTAGAGATCCACTTCAAGAAAATTGCTTCAAATTATGACTAATACTTTCAATTATTTTTCAATTATATTAAATTTAAAATATACTAAACTTCAGCCCCTTATCCTTCTTACTATATCTGCTGTGTACATGTAAATTTTACCCAGAGCTAAGAGTAATACACAAAGTTACTCCACAGCCTATGTACAAACTATCACAATTTCTTACTTGATTGCTAAGGTGCTATTACTTTATCCCAACTAGATGAATGGCAAAGATAATATGGCCACTGCTTCTCTGAAGCAGTTTTGGTCCAATGGACAGAGTTGTTTTAGGAATCTGAGGCTTCACAGCCCTATCTGTAAAAGGAATTAAATACAGATCTCTCCAAGCTGTTCAAGGGATAAAATAAAAGGCCTACAAGGCCTAGTCCATTGTCTAGTACATAGCAAATACTCAGTATTAGTTACTATTCTTTCTCTTCTCCATCTTCCAAGTTAGATTTCCATGGAAATCACCAAAACCTGCTGTAGACTGTACTAACTTGAAGAAATACATGAGGAGTTGGAAATAACCCTTTCACTTATTTTTTTCCTTAATAATTCTTCCCTCCCTCCCACTACTACCATCAATATGATAGTCCATGAAAGTTACAGAAAACAGAAGTATGAATGCAGGAAAAAAAATGCAATTATGGGGAAATGAACTATACTTCACATGCTCAGTTAATAAGTGTTTTAGAGTGATTACAACATTAAGGTTGCCCTCCCTATTCATACTCAAACCATCCCCACAGGAGAGGTAAAAGGCCTTGTTCTTATACAGAAAGTGAAACAGAGAGAAACATCACCTCTGGGGCAAATCTGGGGAAAGATCTGGCAGTTCCTACCAAGGAAACACAAACCAAAACACAGTGCTGACCTCTCAGAATGGACGGACTGGCTGCAACCTGTGACAAACCCACCCAGGTGAGTCCTCACACTGGACTTTTACTCACCACATGGCACACAGTCTTCATCAGGGCTACACTCACTGCCTACTCTGTATGTTTCAGGTGCTAAGTGAAACACCTGTCAGGGCAATGTTCTATTTCATAACACAAATAATGCATCCACTGAAAAAAGCAATGTAAAAACAATAAAAACACTTGGGTACACCCCACTTCCCTCTATAGACAAGCAAGGAGATGGTAGGAGGTAATGCTGCTTTTAAAATTCCTCATTTTTGTTTCTAATTATTTTGTCCAAAAACAAAAATAAAACTGTAACAAACAAAGATCAGATTATTTGGACATATGCATGTTTTTTTGCACATTACAAAAAAAGAACATACAAATCAGATGTATAGAGATGTATCAGAACTCTTAAGTTTTCATTTATGGGACTTAAGAATAAGATGATTGCAAAGGATCAAATCTATTTTCACATATTTCCATCACTATTGAACAGCAGCCTTGGAGCCTTAGAACTCTCTCAGTTGGCTTCTTTAAAAGTTAAAAGTAAGTAAAACACACTGAAGTGAGAATCAGAAGACCTGGGTTCTAGCTCTTCTATTTAATTAACTTAGTTTCTTTGAGACTAAGTTTCCTCATCTGAGAAAAGGGATATCAATTTTCTTCTTTTTTCACAAAATTATTATTTGGAATAAATGATATGTGTAATAGCCTTGAACAGCCTTAGTACTATATGAATATAAGATGAAGGAACATAAAAATACATTCCCCTACAATAATGCTGCTAGTATTGCTTACATAGCAATACAGGGAATCATGAAACTATCTTTCTTATACATTTAAAACAAAAATTTAAAAATTCAAGTTTCCCCCTAAGGCAAATTCACATTTGGGGATGTATTATGTGACAATAAGAAAACCTGAAAATAACATTCTCATTGCCACAGTCCCATACAAAATTACCTGGTAACTTAGTGCAACACTTCTTATGTTAAAGGTAAATATTAGAAAGTTTGAAAGTTTTCATTTAAGAGACTTATTAAAAGACCTACTTTAACAGAATGAGAAAATCCTAATGGAAGCATCCATATTTTAAGAAATAAAGTGTCAAGCATAAATAATTAGAAAAACCAGGAATAAACAAAACACATCCTAAGAATGCAAACTTAGCGAGTGAAAACCATCAGCTTAGGGAAGAGATGTATAATTATTAAATGATACAAACAGAGATGATTTTTGGACTTGACTGCCTACCAATAATAAAAAAGCATCCATTTTCACTAATCTACTTATTCTACCTCAATACGCCATCAAACTGAACCAAACTAAAGAAACAGCCACTGTATTCTCCCTCCTTTTTGGCAACTGAAGCAAGTAAATTTAAAGTTTTCTGTAAAAGAAAATTATTTTTCTTCACTTTTTCAGACTAAAATCCATGATCAAAACAGGAAAAGTAAAACCTTAAAAATGATGCTCTGAGCACTCTGCAATTTTGCTGCCCAAAATAGAAGCCATACAGTCCATGCCACCAAATGAAAATTATAAGTTTGTAAGCATGAAGTCAAATTATGAAGAAAACAATTTTAAATGTTTTAATGGTAATAAATGGGAGGAAAAGCTGTTATCTGTACTGGTAGGTGCTTGTTTATTTGCTATTCTCTGTTTGATGACATTGTTTAGAAAGACTACCCAAACTAATTTGAACTTGAAGTTTAATGTAGGAAGAATAAAACTTCACTAATAAATTATTTGGGCATGTTTTTTTAAACAGAACTCTCCCATCCCTCAAATTAAGTGGCCATAGATTTTGAGAGATTATGCTTTTGATTAAAAGTTTTAGAGCATAAATTTTTTAAAAATTGGTTTAGCCAAGCCCCACCAGTCTCAAACACTGAAAAGAGCTCTGAAGACACTTTAGTGGTATTTAAGTTTAATTTTAAAAAATAAAATTTGAAATCTATAATTCAACCTTATCTGCTTCCAAAAAAAAAAAAAAAAAAACCATTTCAATGCTACACTGCTTCTAATGAGACTGATTCAGTTTGTGCTACGCAAAATAATGGGTTACCTTCCAAACTATACAATTTCTAAATGAAAATGTACATTCAAAGCTGAAATTTTCTAATACTTAAAAATCGCTTTTGGATCACTGAAACCTTCACAGAATCACACTCATGAGAGGATAAATCCAAGTCAAAAGGAAAGAAGGCAGATTTTGTAGTAGATGTTCACTAAAAAAGCAACCACAGGTGCCTATGACTTCACTTCCACAACAAGGTTAACCACCTAAAGTGCTCTCATTTAAGGCAAATACCATTGCATCTGATCCCCTTTACAAGTCTCAATCACCTAATGATTTTCATTAGCCTGGTCAGGACTGAAATCCAGATCAACTGTTGTTCAATTAAAGATCTCCTCTTCCCTCCTGACACCATCTGTCTGAAACCACTGTCCCCCACAACACACACACACACATACACACTCTTGCACACACCCCACTGAATCACAGTGATGACACATTTAGCTTGGTAATATCCTCTAACTACTCTGACCAATTAATTGCTCATCTACTTTTGAGGGTTTCGTTAGTAGACTTGGAAGAGTGATTCAGTTGTACACTGCAAATATTTAGAAAGTTTAAAAGTATCAAATTGTACAAATGATTTCTATAAAAATCTGTTTTCCACAGATTTGCTGATTCCTAATAAATGTACCCAGGTTACTATCCTTTTATGCTCAATTCACTATCATTTACATTCTTCCCCAACCTACTAAAAAAACCTGGAGCAAACTCCATTAAAAAAAATTGTTTACTCAAAATAGTAGTGAAATAATAGTTTTGATAAGTAATTAGTTCAAAATCCTCTAACCCCTTTAAAAATATTTTAACTTTCTTAAAGAAAATATATTGTACTTTGAATCATTATGTATAGAAGATTTTGTACAAATATTACTAATCTTTCTTCATCTATTGAATGATGAGGAAAGATTGAAAGATTAGTAATATTTTTTCAACACAGTAAAACACAAAACTTAACACCATTTCTACTGGCCATCTTACCAGCTATGGCAACAAGGAAACATTATTTTTATTATTGAAAAATCACAATTTGTCAAATGTACTACATATTACCAATTACCTTTTAGAATGAGTGTTTAGGTGGTCAGCTAGTATTTCTATAAATTAAGACCTTACAATTTAAAATCAATATGTATTTGGTGAAATGAAAAAAATCAACCAATACATAAAACTTATTTTGATATGTAGACTTCATTGGTTTTATTATTTAACAAAATGTTAAAAATCTAATGAACAGACTTTTAAAAAGATAAACTCAAATTTTAAAATTACATCATTAAATTACCAACTAATTTTTTTCTCCATTGCTTCTGTTTGAACTCTAATATTTATCTCTTAGAGATCACAAAAATGTGTATTTTCTAGAACTATATGAAAACAACCTTTTTTAAATGGGAAACTAAATGTCCAACTCCAAAACCAAAAAAAAAAAAAAAATCTTAGTTTGATATTGTGCATTTTGTATTAATGTATTCTATCCACACATGAAATCTATATAATTAAATCCAAGTATTAATTTCTTATTCAACAAATTCTTGAAAAGAGCTACCATATGATTTTAACCTAATAAAGTCTTTTCTGTTTCTAGAAAATTAAAAATTGATGCAGCAAAAGCCTTTGTTGTAGGAAGACTTGAGGTTGGGTGGGTTTTTTTTTTTTTTTTTTTGGTATTTAATTCAACTATACACAATGTAGTACATACAAGCAAAATACAATTGAGATACTGTTTTCTTTAACATTCCTATAGGAGACCAAATTCATTTGCATGGGAGAGAACACAATTACTGATTTTTAACTCATGAAAGACAAATTCATAGCTTTTTCCTACACTACCTCATAGTATTCACACCATCTCAGTGGAAGCATGTCTAGAATTACTTAGTAACTTCCTACAAGTGGGCAGAAATTGCATTTTTCAAAGTTTTGTTTCTCACAGAATCATTCAACTTTAGATACAAAAGCACATTCAAGTTAGCGTATGTCTTAGCTCAAAACAATTTATGCAATATATGTTTGTGTGTGTATATGACTTTTTTTTTTAAGTAAACTTTCATCAACACCAAAAATGAAATTTCTCTCAAGGAAGTTTCCACAACTTTGAACAGTATTTTAATAGTTACCAGTTTTTTCCTCGTTAATAAATCTTTAAGCCATAATATATTACCAAAATATGAATAGAGGAAAAAAGATGCATTCAAGAGAGACTGAAACCAACTTAGGAAATAAGAGAAATAGATACTCTGTGTGTGGTTTACATTACAATAATTTGCATTTAAGAAGAATGAAACACATACGGCCAAAAAAACAATTTCTGAGAAAATAACAGTATCTAGTCTACTGTGTAACAGCACATGTAAAATGATGTTGGAAAGACATTTAACAAAAGACCCAACTGGTAAACAAATAACATGCCAATAATTTCATACATTAAGATAGAAAAATCTCCTTCCAAATTATCATTAGTCTGGCTGGGGCTGTAGCTCAGTGGCAGAGTGCTTGCCTAGCATGCATGAGGCACTGGGTTCAATCCTCAGCATCACATAAAAATAAACAAATAAAAAAAAGGGCATTCTGTCCATTTAAAAAACAAAACAAAACAAATTATCATTAGTCATAAAAAATATCTATTTAGGATGCAGATATTAAAATTTCTTCTTGAGAAATCAAAGAAATAACTACAATATACAGAAAATTAGCACTCAATTGTTGAATCATTTTTTAAGTAAGCAAGCAGTGAGGATGAATTGTTTTCTTCACATTTTCACTTCAACTAACACAAAAACCACATATAGAACTGAACTAGCGCTCACAAATTTACTTTTAACTTGTTAATTTTCATAAAAAATGCAACAAAAAAGCACCAAAATAGTCACCATATAACTTGAAAGCTTTGGTTTCAAATGTCACAGTACCCTGGCTTTTGAAAGCCACCAGCGTGGTAGTGCCCAGTACTACACGATAACACACAGCTGCCTCATCCCAGGAGTCTGAACTCAGTTTACACCACCAGTTAAAGCTCTCTCTCCCTTAGCCTACAGTCCATGTAGCTAATTTCTACATTTTAAGCCAATAAAGGAAAGGAAAATGTATTAAAGACATCCAATCAGAAATGAAGCAAACTCCTCTATAACAGCAGCTTATGCATACATTTGGTATGTTAAACATCCTCAAGTGTAGTGAATCATATACAGCACATTTTAATCTACCTCCTGGATATTTCATATCACTAGCGTATTCAGAGAAATTATGGACTAATAGGGCTGGATAAGTTCTAGAGTGTTCTTTTTAATTTATGCAAAAAACTTGGAACATACTTCTGAATTTTAACTCATACAAACAGAACAAAATTATTCAAATGACATTCCAACTAACAGTAAATAATCTATGAATTTCAAAAAAAAAAACTATAAAGTAGCATGCTTGTTAAGTTTTAGATGATGTTAATGACTTTAAATAAACTAGTATTTCACTTATATTGCTAAATTAAATGACATATATTACAACATGAAATGAGACACCAACTAACTGAAGTTAAAATTATAATGATTTTTACTAATTATAACCCCCAAAAGGATTCACAACAGCTAAGCGGCCAACAGGCATTTATAGAAACATAGTGCTAACATCTTGGGAATTCTTTCAAACACTGTTCAATATATTCATCAAATTTTAAAGTGCTGTGGGATGAGTTATTTAAATTTACAATAAATACTTAGTATACCAATCAGCTTCTACCTGGAATTCTTCAGCAAAAGTAATATTAAAGAAAAATTTACAAATTAAGAATATTTATTGAAAACCAATCAGCTATGCATTACATTTTTCCCAAAAGAAGAAATAGCTTTGCATGACACATGAAACTGTAAGTCATAACTCTTAGTTCTTTTTTTTTTAAATTAATTTCTAATATATTACAGAATCACTTGCAAACAAAAGATATTCTGTTACGATTTAAAATGTAATTGGAAAAGTAGACACAATTTTTAAAAATCCCTTCAAAATACATCTAAGCATTTATAAAATGAAGGTAGATTATTTTAAAATGCATCAATCCTGGCAAAAATCAAATGGCTACTACATTATCACAAATTGGAAAGGTGGTAAATCAAAAACACTTAGTCTCCAATTCAGCTACTTAATGAAGAAGTGTATGTGAATGGGATATAAGCTAAGTTAGACAATACACAAGATTAGAATGAGTAATAAAGGGCCCAAATTTAAAGTCCACAATATACTTTAAACAAAGATGTTCTCGCTCATTCTTCCCTCATAGATATTTTTCATGTTAGCAAATCACTGTGGAGCAATCCAAACCCCACAAAATTTGCTACTCCTTCACTAACAATAGTGCAGTTAAATCTAACGATTTCACTGAGATATTTGTTTGGCCTCAAAAATTTCTTAAAACAACAATAACAACAAAATGCTCAAAAGCAAGACTCAGTTTTCTCAGTGACTTTTTTGGTTTTTTTCTTTTAAAGTCTGGCTTTTCACTACCATGCAATACAAACAACATACTTCTGTAGAATGCTATGCAAAATATTGACCCCTTACTATTTTATTATTCAACATTACACTATCTAAAAAAGAAAAGTAATTAATCCCGTGGTTTAGTTAAGCAATTCAGCTGACACAGTAAATATTTACTCTTAACATCTCACAGGAAGTCTTGACAAGTATTTGTTGCCATTGTGCTGGGGATAGGGGTGGGAGTGGGAAGTGGGGGGTGGGAGGCAACTTTTGATAAACAAATGGTCCCAGCGAACTGAACCCACCTAACTATCCTGACCTCCAATTGAGCCCCAGTTATTTTTCAAGTACAGTAAACACCTTATATAATGAAAGTAAAAAATTGGAACTTTCTAAATTATGTATCTCCACTATCCAAACAAACAAAAACCTTTAAAAAAAAAAAAAACTATAAGAACACGTTTTTAAAAGCCGAGGCTTATGTTGTTGTTGTTGTTTTTACCTATATGTAAGCCCAATCGCAAAGAAAGAAAAACTAAGCAAATGTATTTACCTTAGCTTTTTAGAGACTGAGTAATCAACTTCCATGATTTTCCCATGCAATTCCACTTTACCTTTAAAACAAAAATTTAAAGCACTCAGAATCTTCCTGAGATCAAACCCGCGGGGGTCTAGGAGGGGCACGCACACAACTCCACGCTAGGGCTCCGCCTTCAGGCGCCCACCAGGGGTCTCTACGAGGCTCCAGCTGGGCTAAGTTGGTGCCCAGTGTGAAGAAAGGTGGGTGCTCGGGGTCTCGTAATGAGGTGGGAAGGGCGCAAGCCCGGTTCCGACCCCAGGTATAGCTGTGGGTGGCATTACCGGAAAAACAAATTTAATAAAGAGCGGCGCCAATTTGAAAGGATGAGCTCATTTGAAACTCAAGCTGCAGGGCTGGCGCGGCCCCGTTCCTCTCCAGGCCCCCACCTCCCCATTCTGCTAACCCCAAACCCGAAGGCTCCACTGCGCTCCCCCAGTCTCTCTTCCCTCCTGGTGGCCCCGAGAAGACGCGCCGAACCCCCCCCCCCCCCC
>NW_025999969.1:2303328-2304192 GCF_001458135.2 Marmota marmota marmota
GGGGGAGCTGGGCGGCAGCGGCGCACGGAGGTCGGTGCGGAGTGAGGGAGGGAGAGTTGGGGAGTGCGCGCGCGCGAGTGTGTGTGTGTCGCTCTCCGACTCCCGTCTGGGCTCCAGCGCGCTCGCGGGCCCCCCGGTCGCCTCTTTCCCGGTTCTCAGCCCCGGCCCCCACCGAGTTGAGACAGGGCACCTCGTAAAAAGGTGCTTCTGGCCAAGCGGGAGGCAGGGGGACGGACGGCGGAAAGCCCCCAGCCCCGAGTTCTTCTCAATAAAATCGGACAAAAAATTCAGGGAAAAATAGGAGCGCTTGAGATCAGCAAGAGGGGACTGAGCTTCGGCAAAGGACTGAGGGAGATGTGCCGTCGTCCAGGGGCTGAGGTTTGGGGAGCCCCTGGGCATCGAAGGGGTTCAGCAGGATGGAGCCGAGGGGTGCAGAAAGTGGGGGGCCTTGGGGCAAGGTGGGGAGGGGGGGTTGAAAAGAGAGTGCGGCTCAGGGGAACGGCCAGAGGGCGAGAGGTCCAGGGCACGAGGCATGGGAAGGAGGAAGGTCCGGCCAGGAGAAAAGATGCTGGATTTTGGGGGAGTCCCCTGATAAAGGGGGTAACAGAAAAATCAGGGAAGAGGGGGTACAGAGGACTCTGGAAGGGTGGGGGTGGGAGCTCTGGAGAGCAGTTCGGAGCACCAGAGGAACATAGGGTGCCCCCAGAGAGCCTCAGGGACCCTTGGAGGGACACCGGGAGCGCCCCTGGGCTGCGGCCCGGAGGGCTAGGGGTGAGCCTGGGGCTGTTGGGGGAGGGGAGCGGGCCGTCCCAGGAGCAGGCGGGCGGCAAGAGTTAAGGGTCTGGTGCGTGGAAGTGAGCTTGC
>NW_025999969.1:2304640-2338231 GCF_001458135.2 Marmota marmota marmota
CGCGGCCCCGGGCTAGGGCTTGGAGCGCCAGAACCCCCGGGCGGCCACGGCGCACAGGCCGGGCGAGCGACGGAGCGGGGCTGGCGCGCCCCGAGCGCGGGTGGGAGCGCGCGAGGGGCGCGGGGGGAGCGGTTGGGAGCCGCTGGCGTGGGAGGGAGAGGGGCTGCGTGTGAGTATGGAGAGGGGTGTGCGCAAGGTGGACCGGATGTTAGTGCGCGGCTGCCACGGCAAGCGGGAAGGTGTGTCTCGGAGGTGAGAGGCGAGGCCAGGCTGGAAGACAACTTTCGCAGCGAGTTGGCGGAGACTGGCTTCCTGCGCGTTCTCGGCGGTGCGCTCGCTCGGGGACCAGCACTCCGGTTCGGCTCTGGGAGGCAACCAGGCGGCGCGTGTGGTCAAAGGATCGTGGACGCGAGTCAGGACACCTAGGGCCCGGGACCCGGCGGGCCCTCACGGTCTGCACCCGGGGAAGTTGCTCCCGGCCCCGGGCCTCAGTTTCCCGACTCGTGAAGTGAGGCGGAAGGCCAAAGTTACCGGAGTCTTGTCCTCTCCGCCCGGACTCTGCGCGCTCGGAACCCCGCGGCGGACGGCAGCCTGAAGTTGGCAGCTGCTCTCTATTCTGGGAAGAACTGAGGGCTTTCCCCGCAGTCCCTACACAACCAGGTGGCGGGTGGGGCAGCGAGCGGGGAGGGAGAAGAGCCAGCGGCGGATCCTGAGAGGTTGGGTCCGCGGCCGCGGGTGACGGATGCTCGCTTCAAGGCTGCGTGGCCGCGTTCAGTCCCAGAGCCGGGGTGGAGGGAGGCGAGGGTGGCTGGAAGCCGAGGCGCGCAGTCTGTGTAGGAGTTCTCCGATCATTGGAGAGGGCCGGGAAAGAAAGAGGTCCTTCCAAGCAGAGGAAACAGCGTGACCGACGGAAGAGGCAGGGTTGAGATGAGAACAGTCCGAGCTGAGGGACTCTGGAAGGAGCCAGACTGACTGAAGACAAGCAGCAAGTTAAGGGGCCTGGCAGGAACCCTGATGGTTAGAGCCTGGTCGCAGCCAAGAAATTCTACAGGAAAGAGAAAAATGACAGGATTCAGAGGCAAAGTGGCAGAAGATTCCAAGCTCTGAACTTCAGGGAACCATAAGAGAGTTGATGATTTGATCAGGAATGGCTTTGGGGTGCTTTTGGATGTAGAAGCCACAAATGTAGGGATGGAACAGGTTTGGGGTATCCTAGCTGGATCGTAAAGTATTCTTTCCCTAGTTTTCCTGTTTACGAGGCCGGTGGAGAGAATGTGGTTTGCTGGATTTTATATCTTCAGAAAGGTGATTCTTGTTGGGGAAATCAAACATTGTTATGGTGAAAGGTCTGTCTGCTGGAGACTCAGACTTTCCTCCTCCCTATCCCAGCTGCATAGCTTAGGAGGTCCCAGCATCCCTGAGCCCAAGTTTCATCTATAAAAGGGCTAAATGAAAGATAACTTAAGTAATGTGATGAGACACAGTTCACCCACAGTGAATGGTTTTTCGTTTCTTTGCCCCAGGAACTTATTATGAGTTTTAAAATGCTTTCTTTGGGGGAAAGAAATCTTAAATAATTGTCTATAGAGAAAATCATGAATCCATTCTCACCTCGATATTTGCAGTTGTTTTAAATTCCGGCTTTGTCTCAAATATTCACTTATTTCCTCATCTCTAGAAAAGGAGCTGAATTTTACTGCTCCTTTGCCATTATTCCTCAAACTAATAGATAAACTAGGTATGATGCTTCCTTACTAAAATATGGAGGAGAGTCACAGATGAAAATAACTTGTGAGTGCATAAACCACAGCAGAGTGGGAGTCAACTACCTTCAGATTATTTACACAAATTGGTATGGTCACCTTTGCATGACAGTAGAGCATGTTTGTTTTATTTACAGTAATTCAAAGCTACATGTTTATAAAAGAGAAACAAAAGAGTGTCAGGGCTAGTTGGTCTCATTCCTTTCTGAAAGGTTAGTAAAACTTCTGTAGTATGATATTTTCAGTCACATCAAATATTTGGTCCTACTGCAAAACCACAAATGTTTTAATATAGGTACTCTAGTGGGCAGCAGTTATCATCTAAAGATTCTTAGCAGAGAGAGCTTCTGTGGACTCTTCTCACCCTATCACCAGAACTATCAAACATTTTTTTTTTTTCTGAGAAATGACTGCTTTTTGTTGTACTTGGTGTTTTCTGTCCTGCTGGCATTTTGTAAACAGTGGTGGTACAGAAAAAGAGCTTGAACGGTAACTATGATGGTCGTTTTTTTCTCCACACCTCTGATTTGCAGCATCCATAGTTTCTTATCTTGGGGTGTGAAATTGCTTTTTCATGTGATAGAGAAGAAATGGGGGGAATCTTTGAAGATAGGAGGCACAACCTGCAAACACAGAACCAGAAATCCAAAGGTTATTGCTTCCGTGTGACAAACTTATTTTCTGTTTCCTCATGAGTTCCTTTTGAGTTTTCTTGTGATTTGCTACCTTGTTCCTCCCCCAGAGGGCTGAAATGGAGGTCACTTGAAACTCTTGGATGATCTTATCAGATTTTTATGATTTTTTTGAGACAAGGTCTTGCTGTGTTGCCCAAGCTTATCTCAAACTCCTGAATTCAAGGGATTATCCACTTCAGCCTTCCTTGTACATGGGATTACAGGCATGTGCCACTGTACCCAGTTTGAATGCTTAACTGTGGTCAAAAAGATTTGGAGAAATTCTTTTATAGTTGTGAATTGTAGTGGGTTTTTTTTTGGTGGGGGTAGGCTACTTGGTTTTTGATTTCTTGGTAGAGTGTTTTTTGTTTTTGTGGGGGAGACTTGTTTTGTTTTTGTGGTACTGGAGATCAAACTCAGAGCCTTGTGCATACTAAGCAAGCACTGTATATCAGAGCTATCTTTCCATCCCTGGAGAAATTCTTATAGTAAGCAACATTACTTTTTAAAATATGTGTTAACTTTTGCTCAAAAGTTTCAAAGGCAGTAAAGAACATCATGTTTCTCAGAGATTGTTTTAGGCAGGTAAAGTAGGTAGAACAAGAGATTTCTTTCCTTTCCCTTCCTTCCTTCCCTCCCTCTTTCTTTCTACCTGTCTCTCTTTCTTCCTTTTTTCTGGGTATTGATCCCAAGGGCACTCTACCACTGAGCTACATCCCCAGCTCTTTTTATTTTGAGACAGGGTCTTGGTAAGTTGCCCAGGTACTCCTCAAACTTGCAAATTTTGGAGGGAAGCTTTTGGGATATAAGTGACAAACACAACATTAAATAAGGAGACATGGGATTCGGGAAATGAAGAATCTAATGCAGGAGACTATACATAGAAAATCCAGAATGTCAGCAGTGTAGCCATCCAGAAAGCAACCAGCACAGATTAGAACAAGAGGATAGATGGCTCAGTGAAAACTTCAAGGGACAAAACCACAGAAGTGAAAAATTGTGCTCCATTTGTGTACAATGAGTCAAAGGGCATTCTGCTGTCTTGTATAACTGATTAGAACAAATAAAAAAAAAAAAAAAAAAAAAAAGAAGTGCCAGGCTTGGTGGCCTAGGCCTATAATCCCAGTGATTTGGGATGCAGAGGCAGAAAGATTGCAAGTTTGAGGCCAGCCTGGGCAACTTAGCAAGACGCTGTCTCAGAAAGGGATGGAGATGTAGCTCAATGATAGAGTGCTCCTGGGTACAATCCCCTTACCCCCCCCCACACACACACACAGCAAACTCATTTATATGAATGTATAATAATTAATTTCTGATAGGATGATAGGCATAGACTTTTTAGGGGAAATCACAGGTAAATGGAAAACCAGGCAAATGGAAACAAGGAAGTCATTAACTCTAGGAAAAACACATGGTTATACAAGAAAGGAGCAATGGTCACAGGCAAAACAGTGAAAATATTTGTACAGTCATAATATAAATATTGCAGTATTATCCAAACTACATAAAGAACTTGCAAGTCAACCAGAAAAAGGTTATTATTAGAAAAATGAGCAAAGATAGCATTCTTTAAAGATACGTGCATCCCCAAGTTAATTATAGCACAATTGACAATAACCAAATTATGGAATCAACCTAGGCGTCTGTTCACTCACACAAACACACAGGAGTTTTATTCAGCCATAAAGAAGAACAAAATTATGCTGTTTTCAGGAAAATGGATGGAACTGAAGAGCATGATAAGCAAAATAAGCCAAACTCAGAAAAACAAGTGTTAGATTTTCTCTCCCATGTGGAATCTAGAAACAAAAAGTAGTGTTATGAAAGTAGAAGGGGGAATACTGCGGTAGGGCAAGGGAATAACAGGAGAGAGGAGGAGAGGATTAGGGGAAGCATTGGGGAGGAAAACTGATGAAATTGTTATATGCTTGTATGAATATGCCACAATGATCCTACAATTCTGTGTAATTAATATGTGTCAATAAAAAATTAGCAAAGGATAAAAAAAATGGGCCAGGAATATGAATGGGTGTCTTCACAGAATACAAGGTGCAAATAATTCACAGGTAATTGAGAAATTAAAACTGTTCACAACCATCAAGTTAACAAAACTTTTAAAACTGGTGATATGGGGTATTGATGAAGGTGTGGAACATCAGAAATAGTCATCCACTGCTGGTAGGAGTATACAATGGTACAATTACTCTGAAGAGTAATTTGTCAGTACCTAGTAAGGCTGAAGATACAGGTCTGTGCTGCCTATCACTATCTTAGATGTCTATTTTATTATCTCATTTCTCTTCACACCTTCCATTGTGCTTCTACCTTAGGTCTCTACTGAAAACCTTGCTTTTTATTTCACTGAGAAAATAGAAGCAATCAGAAGAGCACTTCAACATATCTGCCCACCTACTTAGATTCTGCCTCTTCTATTACTGCAGTGACTGTGCATGATCTGGAAAATGTAAAACATGCATCAGAACAACAGACCCAAATTTTGGATAATGATTACCTCTAGGAAGGGACAAAAGGGAATAGAAGAATATAAGTACGGAACTTTAATTTTTTTAAACTTTTTTAAAATTTTTAGTTGTACATGGACACAATACATTTATTTTGTTTATGTCATGCTGAGGATTGAACCCAGTGCCCCATGCCTGCAAGGCAAGTACTATATCACTGAGCCACAACCCCAGCCCAAGAACTTTAATTTTTATTTGGGTATGTATGGGTTTTTGTTAGTTTTTAAAGTTAGATGGTAGGTACCTGGGTACTTATCTTTTTTATCTTTTCAATAACTTATTACACTGAGGCAGAGGATGATTCTTATACCACATTATGAATCATATAATGAAAGATCTTAAAAAATACATATTTCCCAGAGCTGGGGTTGTGGCTCAGTGGTAGAGTACTCACTTAGAACATGCAAGGTCCTGGGTTTGATCCTCAGCTCCACGTGAAAATAAATAAATATATTGTGGCCAACTACAATTTAAAAATAAATATTAAAAAAATACATACTTCCAAGACCTACCATTGAAACTCCTAAATCAAAAGCTTATTTAAAAAAGAAAAAGCTGGGGGTTGGGGTGGTGGCTCCGTGGTAGAGCTCTTGCCTAGAAGTGTGAGGCACTGGGTTCGATTCTTAGCACCATTTATAAATAAATAAAAGTTCTATCAAAAATTTAAAAAATAAAATTTAATAAAAAGCTAAAAAGAGATCACATATGCCTATACATAGTATACATAGTATATACATGTATATATATATATACTACATATATGTAAAATGTCAGACCAACAGGAAGTTTGCAATAACAGTACAAGGAAGTGACGTATATTGTCAATTCAAATTCCCCAAATGTTTACATTTTTACCACATTTGTTTTATCCTTTTCTGTTTCTCGACTATTTGGATAAACTGCAGGCAGAATGCTCCTTTCTATCAAAATATTTCAATTTGTATCTACTGCAAAAAGACCCCCCAAAAAAAGAAAAAAAAATCTCTGATGCAATGATCAAACCCAGGAAATAAATATTGATACTATAATCTGTAGACCTATTCAGATTTCACCAGTTGTGGCAATAATATTTGTTATCACAGAAGAAAATTGTCTGTTTATTTTCCTTTAGGTTGCACAGTTCTTCAGATGTTTTGTTTTCCATAACATTGACATTCTTGATTAGTACAGACTATTTATTTGATAGAATGCTCCTCAGTATGGGTTTGTCTGATGTTTCCTCATGATTAAATTTAGTTTATATCTTTTCTTGCAAGAATGCCACAGAGGTGATATTGTGTTTAGGTGTTATGGTGCTGTGTGTCAGGAGGTATTGATTCTCCCATACTGAGGATACTGGCTTTGCCTACCTGGTGGTATTTTGGTTTATATCCACTCTCTTATTGTAAAATTACTAAGTGTGTCTTAGTGAGATTCTTTGAAACCATGTTGATACTTTGTTACCCCACAAATTTTCATTCACCAGTTTTAACATCTATTGTTGATTCTTGGGTGGATTTTTTTTCCTCTTCCTCCCCCTCTGCCCGTCCCCCCCACTACTGAGGATTGAACCCAGGACTTTGTACCACTGAACTACATCCCCAGGCCTTTTTGTTTTTTATTTTGAGACAGGATCTTGTTAAATTGCCCAGGCTGGCCTCAAACTTGCAATCCTGAGTTGTTGGGATTGCAGGTGTGCTCCTTCATGCCAGGCTTAATTAGTACATTATTTATTTGATAGAATGTTCCTATGTTGCATGGATTATTTTGGTTGCCAAGTGGTGATTTTAATTTTGTCATTCCTTTTATATTAGTTGGCTTCCTATAGTAAGGAAGGGTTTGCCCATTTACTATTCATTAGTGCGAACTAATGGATTCTGATTTTATTCAAAGTGCTAGAAATGTTTACTATTATTAAGTATTTTGACATTCAGATTGTCCCAGATTTGGCCAATAAGAGCCCCTTCAGGCTGGCAGCTTTTACTTTCTCTGCCTCCGTCCAAAAATCAACCACTTGCCGGGTGCAGTGATTGCAAATTGGAGGTCAGTCCAAGCAATTTAGCAAGACCCTGTTTCAATATAAATTTTACAAAGGGCTAGGGATGGGGCTGGGGTTGTGTCTCAGTGATAGAACACTTGCCTCACATGCATGAGGCACTGGGTTCGATCCTCAGCACCACATTAAAAAATAAAATAAAGATATTGTGCTTTACCCCTGAGCTATATCCCTAGCCCCCCTTTCTAAAAATATAATATATATTTTTTTAAAAAGGGGGGCTAGGGATATAGCTCAGGGGTAAAGCACCCCAGGGTTAAGTCTCCAGTGCTGCTGCTGCTACTACTACTACTACCAATACTGGTAATAATAATAACAACATTTATTTAAGAGGCCCTACTACTATTTAGCCAAGAACAATATATAGGAACCAAGATCTGCATGATGGATATGCTTATTGCTATTGGACTATCATTGATTCTAGACCCTCTTAGTTGGAGGATTTTTAGAAGTGGATTATCTGTAAATACATATGCATGCAAATCTGTACCTATCATTTTTATCTAGTACCACTAGATATCATATTTATCTAGTATCACTATATCAAAAAATCCAAGGTTACACTGAAACAGGATTCATTCTCCTTCCTACTTTTTATATTTGTAACTCTTTTCCAACAAAAACCTGGCTCTCATTATCTGCAATATATTTACTTATTTGCTCAACCCTAGAATACACAGACTACTCATGCTTCTTTGAAAAAGAAGCCTATTGTCTAGTCTTCTATCTAATATTTGTTGAGAGTTCTTTTGTCTTTAGACTAAGGATGTAATGTCTGAACACAGGGCTTAAAATTAGTGGAGTTTTATTTTCCTCCTGAGGTGCTGGTTATCTTATTCATTTGAAATTTGGCTGGTTTATTTGTTTCTGCTTTTCCCACTTTAGTTCCCCTCACCACCATCTTTGATGATTTTTTTTTCTTTTCTTTGCAACCCAATTCCACCCAATCCCTGAGGGTAACAAGTCTTGCTCATCTTTGGTGTATTTCTCCTATTTTTTTTTTTTGCATAAATGAATATATACAGGCATATTTTCTTATTCCTATTCTCTTTTACAAAAAAAGAAGTAGCATATTACTGAAACTGTTTTGCACTTTGCTTTCTTCATTTGACAATAGATCCTGGCAATTGCTCCATATTAGTTCATAGAGATCTTCCTCTTCTTTTTTCAACAGCTTCATGGTACTCATGTTTTATATATATGGGCATGTCAATAGTTTCCAGTACATGTAACTTATAAACAAAGATGCTATGAATATATGTGTTGCATTGTTGGTTTATCTTTGGGGTAAATTTTTGGGAGTGAGATTCCTAGATCAAAAAATAGTATATGTGCCTGTGTGTGCATTTTAAATATATATTGTGACATTTTTCTCCATAAAGATTATACCAATCCAGGTGCAGTGGCACACACCTGTAATCCCAGCCATTCAAGAGGCTGAGACAGGAGGATCTTGAGTTCAAAGCCAGCCTCAGCAATTTAGCAAGGTTCTAAGCAACTTAGTGAGTCCCTGTCTCTAAATAAAATACAAAATGGGGCTGGGGATGTGGCTCAGTGGCCAAGTGCCTCTGAGTTCAATCCCTGGTACCACCCCATCCCCCCAAAAGAAGAGATTATACCAATTTGCTGTCTACCAACACTGTGTAATAGTGCCTATTTCCCTACAATCTACCAACAGTGTAATTATGATTTTTTTAATTTTTGTCCATCTTATAGGTAAGAAATCGTATTTCAGTATAGTTTCAATTTGTAATTCTTTTATTATGAATAAGAAGAAATATATTTTCATGTATTTAGGATCATCTATTTTACATTTTCTATTCATGTTTCTTGCCTATTCTTCTGAGTTTTCTATTTTTCTCCTCAATTTGTGTGACTTATATATGATTACATATATAAGTCCTTTATCCGTGATAGATATTATTGATATTTTTCTCCCAAGTTTTAAATATATTTTCATTTTATTTATGGTGTTTTTCACACACACACACACACACACACAAATCTTTGCTTTTATGTAGTGAAGTTTATCAATCTTTTCTTTAATTCCACTTAATTCCAAATTATTAATAGGAAGCTTATCCCATAGCCTTTCCAGGTTAGAAAGGAATTCACTCATTTTCTAATAAGATGTGTATGACTTCTTATTAATATTAGATCCCTGATCCAGTTGAAATTTGTTCTTATGCTAGTATGAGGTATGAATCTAATTGTACCATTTTTTTTCTAAGCATATAACTAGTTATTCCAGGACCATTTATTTAAACATCTTTTTAGCCCATGCTTTTTGAGGTGCCACTTTTACCATGTATAAGTGTTTCATGTGTATTTGGGTCTACTTCTGTACTTTCTTTTCTACTAGTGTACTTTTTAAAATATGGGCATACCCCACTGTTTAATTATTAAGACTTTCTAGTGTGTTTTGATGTCTGATAGGCCTGATCCCCCTTGTAAATTTTTCCTTTGGTGTTTTCCTGCCTATTCTTGACAATTTATTTCTTCATATGAAGTACCAGCTTGTCAAGCTCCAAAAGAGTCGTTGGTATTTCTTTGGGATCACATTACATTATAAGTCAACTTAGGCATAACAGGTATCCTTATGATATTGAGTCATCCTATCTAAGAATAAAGGCTGTCTTTACATTCACCTATCTAATTGAAAGAAAAAATACTGGGTTCTAATGATGCTGGGAAGAGAGGTGTGGGAAAGCTAAGTGGCATTAACTCAATGGAAAATAACTAGATAATGGTTAAGATTGATAAATCAAAAAAATGGTATGATCAAATTAGAAATATATAGATAATCAATAAAGGAAAGAACAATAAGAGTGAGGAGACTTTCTTTAGTAAGGCTTTTAGTACATGTATTAGTCAGGGTCCCAGTGGGAAACAGATGGCACACTTAGGGTGATTAAAAATCTAAGAGAAGTACCCTTTAGAGTGGTAAGTGGAGTTAACAGATAACAAGGGCTAGGGAAGACCCCTGCCACTAGCAGCAACAGGAGCCATTACAAACCCTCGTTCTGAGGGTGACAGGAAGGACTACTTAATGGAACCAAGAGAGAACTGCTTAATAGAATTAGACTTGAGTGGAATGTAGTCACTGCTCACTGCAGCATGACATGCTGGGAACCACAGGAATAAACATCATCTTCCTCTCCTCCTGCTCCTGCCCTAATGGCCACCTGCATCAGAAGCCGGGGAGCAACGGAGCTCCCTACAGCCACAATAGGGAAGGGTGTAGAGTGGCTCTGGAGGTGCAAGTGGGCAATATCTAAGCTGTACTGCAATACATTTAAGTACATAAATGTGTAACCTAGCAATAAAAGAGTAAAAAGTAACTTTCATTAATAAACCTGTTGTCGAAGGGAATACAAGTCAAATAATAAAGATCCAACACTGGTAATTGCCTAAAATTGGGGATATCCCCAGTAAGGGAATCCCAGCAGATACTCCAAAAGTGGTGGCCTCTGAGCTGGGCATCTAACTTGTCATTGTAAGTGGCTGGGCAAAGGATTCTGGTTTATTCTTCCATAATAAAACTTCCCAGGAGAGTCTATAAGGTTGCTCAGTCCTCATAGTTTCTACTCTTCTGCTTCCTGTGGATATTTGCCTTTTCATATTTTTTAGTTTTTTTTTTTCATTGTGAGAATTTTCCAGTTATATTGAAATCCTTAAGATAAATTGACCACGGGGCTGGGGATGTGGCTTAAGCGGTAGCGCGCTCGCCTGGCATGCGTGCGGCCCCGGGTTCGATCCTCAGCACCACCACATACAAACAAAGATGTTGTGTCTGCCAAAAATTAAAAAAATATATATAAAAAAAAATTAAAAAAAAAAAAAGATAAATTGACCACATCTGTATTCTGACCTGGCATAGCACATAGGGCTTTAGATAAACAGACTCATTTATTCTTCACTAGCCAATGAGGTTGGTTTTCTCATTCCCATATTACAGATGAGAAAACTGAGGTTTAGAGTTAACTTACCCAAGACAAATAACTAGGTTAAAACCACAACCTAGGTTTCACTCCAAAGCTCACCTTTTACTCACAACTATATGTTACCTCTCAATATAGGATTTTGGATACAGTTCCCAGATTGCTTTATAGAAAGTAAAAACAAAAAAAAAAAAATGATTCAATTTATTTAATTCTGTTTTCTCCCAGAGAATGGCTTTTTAAACACATAAATAGCTTGATTGTGCCTTATCTGAGATCCCTGATCTTCAGATAGCAGAGTCAGTAGTTCAAAAACTCCAACGTACACATGAATAACCTCAACACTTGTTCAAAGTCCATATTTCAGAACTGGAGATCAGTTCTGTGGTTTGAATGGGGGAAATCCAGAAACCTGTATCCCAAGTGATTCTGTTGGGTGATTCACAGACCATGTTTGTGAAGTCATAGGAGCCAAATATACCCAACACTTGCTAAACATCACATACCTTAAGTGAGTGGGGACAGAGAGGGAATTTGGGTGTGGGTTGTACTTTCACTCATGGATATTGTAGACTTAGTTGTCAGGGATTTTGCATTATCTTATAGAAGACTTCGTTGTAGCAGACCTTAGAAAATGCTAATGTGTTCTAAGGTCTTGGTGTAGGGAAAAAAAAAAAAAACACCTTGTTTAGCAATTAAATGTCTGCTCTTAGTACGGTGGCCTCTCATACTCAGCATGTAAGCAAACACCCCCTCTCTGCCCACAGACCATGCAAATGTAGTCTTTAGTTCATCATTTCTAATTTATAATGCATGTGGCTTTCCTGACATTCTGCCCCTTCTCCGTATTCCTTGCATCCTCCCATTCTGCTGCTCCTCTGAGATGGAAAAACATCATGCAAGGTATTGTGTTGAAGTCAGCAGATCTAGAGTCAAATTCCCTAACTCACTCACTAGCTGTATGACCTTGATAAGTTACTTAACCTCTCTGAGCCTCACTTGCCTTTTATAAAAAGAGAATAATAACTACCTTGTGGAATTGCAAGTAGAGTTAGAGATGCTGTAGTCAGGTACTGGTACAAGGCTTCTCACTCAATAGAGGGCAATGGGGGATGTTAAGTCCTACGGACTTTTGCCCTTTCCCTCTTCTTGCTGGAAGTTAGAGTACTTCAGCGCTGCTACAGTGAAAGCTAATATGGCCCCTACTTAAAAGAGGAAAAGTTTCTAGAAAACTTTGGAAGACTTTAGCAGTAACCTAGTCCAACTGATCCAGTGGACGCAGGAGATCCTAGCACAGATTCCTGACAGATGTTCACCCCATCTCTGTTCCTACCAATAGAGGTCACCACCTCCTGAAGCTGCCTATTATGGAAAAACTGGTTGATTCAGAGAAAGCTTTTCCTTGAATTGAGCTGAAATTAATTTCCCCACAAAATTATAGATTCACAAACATTTAGATCTTTAAGATCTTCAAGCCTACTTGCTGATTTTACAAATGAAGAATCTAGGCTCAGCTAGGTTAGGTGCTATTCCCGTAGAACCAGGCTAAGCCGTCTCCTCCCTCCCTTCAACATTACCAGTCAGCCTGGCCTCTGAATTCTTACAGTGTCCCCATTCCCTGAACTTCCACCCCCATTAACTGGGCTCCATTCTTCACCCCTTTGATGACCTGCCTTTGCATATGCAGATCATGATGCCCAGCACTAAACATGCTTCTTACTGGGATCTAGCTCTAGCAAGGAGAACTAAGACAGTGAGTCAGATCCAGGGCAAGAGCATGGTCACTAGGCTTAGGAAGGCCAAGAAGTTGATCTACACAAAACCAGCAGGTCATTTATAGAAATGCTGGTGATCCTGGTTATCTAGTTTTATTCAGTTTCTCTTCATTGGACACTTAGATACTTTTGAAACATTTGTGCATATGCATATGCACCAAAGAAGGTGCGCAGTAATATTTGCTAAATTACTCTAGGATTTTAGCTTTTTTTTTCTTTCTTTCTTCTTCTTTTTTTTTTTTTCTAACATAAAAGAAGAGGAAATGGAGCCAGGCACAGTGGCACACACTAGTAACCCCAGTGACTCAGGAAGCTGAGAATCAAAAGTTTGAGGCCAGCCTCAGTGACTTAGCAAGGCCCTGTCTCAAAAAAATAAAAAGGACTGGGGATGTAGCTCAGTGGTAAAGAACCCATGGATTCAATCACCAGTACAAAAAAAGAGTGGAAAATGTCAAAGAAGGAAATTAGTCTGTTGTCTCAAAACTAGAGTTGTCAGTAATTTTGCTCAAATAAAGAATTTCTATAATCCCAGAAACTCAGAAGATTGAGGCAGGAGGATCTGAAGTTCAAAGTCACCATGGGTAATTTAGTAGAACCCTGTCTTAAAATTTTTAAAAAAGGCGGGGTGGGTGGGGGGTGCTGGGGCGCTGGGCATGTGTTAGAGTGCTTGCCTCCCATATACAGGTCCCTGGGTTCAATCCCTAGCAACACAACAAAACAAAGCAAAATTTAAAAAATTAAGCAAAATTTAAAAAAAAAAAATGATTGGGCATTTAGATCAGTAGTAAACACCCCTGGATTCAATCCCCAGTTCCCAAAGGGGGAAAAAGTTTGTTTTTATCATATAAATTTAAACCTAAGAAATAGTTCTAGAAGTGTAGCATTGTTGGCATTTTACACAATAAACAATTGCCTGGTACAAGATACGATGGGAATAGCCCTGTTCAAAGTTATTCAGAAAAATTATATCAGTGGCTCTCATAGCATTTTTGAGAGAAGAAGCAAGGAGATGTAGCTGAAAAGGTTACTATATTATTCAATCTTACAATCCTCAGAGAAGTTACATAGTTTTAGAAAATTGTTGTTGTTATCAAATATTTAACACGATGATAGTGCCTCAGTAATTTTTCTTTTTTTTGGCGGGGGGGTGGTCCTAGAGATTGAACCCAGGGGCACTTAACCACTGAGCCACATCTCCAGCTCTTTTTATTTTTTATTTTGAGACAAGCTCTCTTGCTAAGTTGCTTAGGGCCTCACTAAGTTGCTTAGGCTGGCCTCAATTTGTGATCCTCCTGCCTGAGCCTCACAAGCTCCTGGAATTACAAGCGTACACCATCATACCCAGCTAGTAATTTGTTTTAAAATTAATACCACATCTGGTTTTTGAAATTTTCTTTTCTGAATTGACATTGTTAGGTTCAATAAACTAAATTCTAATTCTATTATTATTATTATTATTTTTTCACCAATGTGATGTTTCTTTCTATAGATCTGGGTTTTGTTCTGTTTTTTGGTACTGAGGATTGAACCCATAGGTGCTGTACTACTGAGCTCCATCCCTTTTTAATTTTTATTTTTCAAACCAGAGTCTTCCAAAGTTGTTGAAAGTGAATTTTCTATTCTGCTCCCTCAGCCTCCCAAGTCTGTGGGATTACAGGCATGTGCCACCATGGCTAGTTAAATTCCACTTGTAATAGAAGTTTATCCATGTTTATATCCCAGGTACCTCTGGTAGGTTATTTGTTCTCCGCCCCCACCCCACCCCCATGAGTGCCTCACGCATGCTAGGTGAGCGAGCTACCACTTGAGCCACATCCCCAGCCCCCCCAAAAAGCTGATTTGATTAGCTAATTGTTGTCAAAAAACAACAACCAAATAAGTACCATGTGAAATTTAAGATTGTTTTGTCAGAATTTTGCCATTATTCAAATAGGCCATTTTAAATAGCACACGTGCAGTGGTTATAAGCATATGTGTGTGTGTACAAGTGTGTAGTTTTTGCTATTTTAAAAATAGATATTAAAAGCAGCCCTTGCCAGGTCAAGGAGGTAAGCCTTCAGCTCCTTATTCCTGCCACACATTCTAAGGGAAATCTTGTCCTGGTCTTCGGTTAGACTCAGAGACTAGCTGTAAAAAGGCACCAGCAAGCGATTTTTAAGTCATGTTCCAGTCTGGGCAGATAGCCTTTCTGCAGCTTGGTATAATATGTTGATTTGGTTTTAATTCAGTAGAGTAACCACATGTGGCTTCCTTTGTTTTTTTGTTGTTGCTTTTGTTTGTTTTGGGTTTTTTTTGGCTTATTTTTTGTAATAAGAGGGATGGAACCCAGAGGTCTTCAACACAGCTATAACCCCAGCCCTTTTTACTTTTTAATTTAAAAGAGAGTCTCACCAAGTTGTCCCAGCTGACCTTGAACTTGTGATCCTCCTACCTGTGTCCAGAGTCACTGGGATTATAGCCATACACAACCTTGCCTGGTTTACAGCTTACTTTGATTTTTTTTTTTTTTTAATATTTTGGTTGTAGATGGACACACTACCTTAATTTTGTTTGTTTAGTTTTTATTTTATGTGGTGCTGGGGATAGAACCCCATGCCTCATGCATGCTAGGCAAGCACTCTACCACTGTGCCACAACCCCAGCCCTTTTTTGCTTTCTTAAATGTTATTTATCTTACAGGCAAACGTTTTTTTCTCTTGTGATAAAACATCATTAAATTTGGAAGCCAGTGGGAAATATGATTTAGTTGCAAAATTTGTGTTATTTCCAACTCTGTTTAAACTCTTTATCTGGTCTGACTTTTCTGAGAGAAGGGAAGTGATAGGAGATAGGGGTAGGTAATTTCTAGATCTACAAAGTCTGATAGCATTCACATTAGCAGTTCTCTGACTGTTTAATCCAGCAAAAAGAAACTTTGAATTACCCAACTCAGTTACTCGTAGAAATTATTACCAATAAAAATAAATGGACAAAGAATGGTGACAAAGATGCTGCTTTTGATAACAGACCAAGTCGGCTCTCTGAGGTGAGTTATTAACTTGTATCAGAAACAAAGAATGGCTCTGGGAGTAGAGGCCCATGCCTATAATTGCCGCGTCCGGCTAACGGAGCCAAGTCCGGCGAGGGACGGCGGGGTTAAAAAATACACAGGACACCAAGGTTCTTCATCCAGGAGGGAGCATGTGCGCGCTTTATTGCCAAATTTGTTCCCCTTATATATCTTTTTAACAGCTGCGGGAAATCACTCAAAAGTGAGGAGGGAAGAGTAATAACTGCGTCCTTGGGTTACCGTCACATCACCGTCCCCTATCAGGAGGCTCGAACAGGTCAAGATGTTCCCGAGAGACACATATGCTCTAGGCAGATAAACAGGGAACCACAAGCCCGCGTCACAGCCTTGTGAGCTGGCCACATTGACATGCATAACAAAGAACTGGGGGTTGAGTCCCCAGGGGCCAGGGCGGGCCTGCTACCAGCATATAATCCCATCGTTGAAGGAGGCTGAAGGAGGCTCAAAACCTGAAGCCAGCCAGGGCAACTCAAAATAAAACCTAAACTAAAAAAGGCTGGATGTGTTGCTCATTGGTTGAGCACTCTAAATAAGAAAGAATAGCACCACTTTAGAAATAGAAAACCTGGATTCTGGTCCTTACCACTTACCTATGAACTTGAACTTGGGGCAGTTTCTTTCATCTCTGAGTCTCAGTCACTGGTCAAAGGCAGGCAGATGTTGAATCAGATCACCTTTGGGGAGTGTCACTCAGTGGTAAGATCTATTAGCAGAATTTTCCCTGGGAAAAGTAACTGTCTTTGTTTCAGGAAATACCATGATAAACCCCTAGGGCATGAGGCCTGGCTAGGGCTCAGGCAACCAAAAAGAGTCTGCGCTTGCAGAAGCAGGAAATTAATTTTTCTTGGGGGCTGGGGTGTAGGAAGGTGCTCCCTGTAGGGTGGAGGAGTGAGGAGAGGAGTGGGGGAGGCTGGGACATTGTTGAAGTAAAGGCTAATCAGAAACTGCCAGCAGGGAGTGATCAAAAGGACAAGAAAGCCTAAAAGGTAATTTTAAGAGGTTTGCGGCATAATGGGCAGTGTGACCCTTCCCCATGACCCCTCCATCTTAGCAACCTTCTACACAGTAATGTTCAGTATGAGTATGGGGGAGGGTTCCTTGAAAGAGGAAAAGGAGTCATATGGACACATGGAGGAAAGGAGCCTCTGAAAGGCTGGACCCCGAGGCACAGAGGCCCTCAGAAATGCACTCTTGTGAGTCTGGTAGGGCCTCAAAGGCCAGCAGAGCCCACTGCCCAGAGTAGCTGTGAGAAGGGTGCTGCAGGTTGCACTCTGAACACCTCTGTGAGCTTCCTTCTCAGTGTTTCCATCCTGATCACTTAAGCGACAATTTAAAGGTTGATTTCAGAGTCTCCTAGAGTCACCTCTATTTACATTATTTTAATTAGGACATTAGGCATTGCCCCCTCAAATTATTTCTCAAGTCCCTCTGTATTGTTTATATATCATATCTAGCTTTGGTTAGTTTTGTCATTTTTTTGTGGGTTTTTTTTTTTCTCCTAACAATTGTAGTGACAGATTCTGGTTTATTTTCTACTCTCTCTCTCTCTTTTTTTTTAATTTATCATTCATATTTTTGGTTACATGGGACTCTCTGAAGATTATTTGCAAGGCTCCCACAGCAACCATTTATAGTTTGATTTCTATAAACACTCAGCTATAGAACATCAACTTTTAGCATATTTAATAAAATTAGATCATTTTGCAAATCCAAAGCGTGACTGCACTTTCAACTTAAATTTTAAAAGAAAATTGTATTAAATTGTATTCAATTTTATTTTGGAGAAGTTTCACATTTTCACCCTCTTTCACCCTTCCCCCAGCACTGGGGATTGAACCCAGGAACTCATGCATGTTAAGGAAGTGCTCTACCTCTGAGTCACTCTGCAGCCCCTACATTATTACTCTCAAATGATCATTTTGGAGCTGCTATTAACAATAACCTCTAAAGATTATATTTGTGGGAGAGTAGATTGGTATGATCTTTCTGGTAAGCAGTTTGGCAGTATAATACTCATCAAGAGCCTTAAAGATGTTTATGCTCTTCTGCACAGTGATCACACTTCTAGGAATCTTTCTATTAGAAACATAGTCATATACTACATAATGGCATTTCAGTCAATAATGGACCATATATATGACAGTGGTCCCATAAGATTCTTTTGCCTAGTGACATTATATCCATCTGAGTTTGTGCAAGTATACTCTACAATGTTCCCACAATGACAAAATTACCTAACAACAAATTTCTCAGGATATATCCTCATTATTAAGTGATATGAATGTAATCCAAAGTGTGGTCAAAGATGTACGACAATGTTTACTGAAACATTATTTGTGTGACAAATTGGAAACAATCTGAATACCCAGCAAAAGGAAAGTAGATTGTTGTATCCATATGATAAAAATTAGGCAGCAGTTAAAAACTGTAAATTTGGGGCTGGGGTTGTGGCTCAGTGGCAGAGTACTTGCTTCACACATGTGAGACATTGGGTTCAATCCTCAGCACCACATAAAAATAAGTAAACAAAATAAAGATATTGTTTCCATCGATAACTAAAAAAAATTAAAAATATTACATAAGAAAAAACTATAATTTTCCCTGAAACTGGTAACAGTTGAAAATAATTTGGATAACCTCTCTGAATGTCTAGGACTTTAAGAATGGAAAGCAGGAGTAGTTCTGTTTGCTATAGGGCTGACAATTGACTATGAAAATCAACCCATCCTGAAGGTGGAAGATCTCATTTCAGAGGATTGGCTTCAGGGATTCTGTTTTTGTCAGTCTAGAGCCTTCAAAATCTGTATTTTTACTTCAGTTTCCTTGTGATTCTGACAGGAGAGTGGCTGGCGACCGTCCCTCTACCCTATCCTCAAACACCGAGGCCTTTACTCTGGCAAGAACTGGGAAAGCAAGAAGGAAAAAAAAACTCCTTTTTCAAGAAATGTTTACTCTCTGGGGAAATGCTATTTTGAAGTTGGAGTTTTTAAAATATATTGTATTATTCCAAATTTGTGGGGGAAATTAAAAGAAACTTAGAAAAAAATAAACACATCAAAATATTTATAGGGTTTATATCTGAGTGATGGAATTATAGATGACTTATGGGGAATTCATGACTGTGTTATTCAGCTTTTTCGCTGCTGTGGCTAAAAGACCCGACAAGAACAATTTTAGAGGAGGAAAAGTTTATTTGGGGACTCATGGTTTCAGAGGTCTCAGTTTGTGGATAGCTGGCTTCATTCCTCAGGGCTCAAGGTAAGACAGAATATCATGGCAGCAGAGCATGGTGGAGGGAAGCAGCTCACATGATGATCAGGAAGCAGAGAGACTTCACTCAACAGGTAACAAGATATATACCCCAAAGGCACGGCTCCCAGTGCTCACCTCCTCCAGCCACACCCTATCTGCCTTCATTTACCATTCAGTTAATCCTCATGAGAGGATTAATTCAATGATTGAGTTAAGGCTCTCATAACCCCATCATTTCTCTAAACCTTCTTGCATTGTCTCACACATGAGCTTTTGGGGGACACCTCACATCCAAACCATAACAGTGACCTAGGTGACATAATTTTCCCAAGTTCTCATAACCAGCAGAATGCTGGAGGAAACATATAAATTCAAATGAACTTGATTATAAAGCCTGTTCTCCTTTTTCTCCATATTTTTTATTGGTGCATTATAGTTTGGACATAATGGTGGAATGAGTTGTTATATATTAATATATGCACACAATTTGTGGGGGTGGTACTGGGGATTGAATTCAGGAGCACTCGACCACTGAGCCCCAGCCCCAGCCCTATTTTATACTTTTTAATTTAGAGTCAGGGTCTCACTGAGTTGCTTAGTGCCTCACTTTTGCTGAGGCTGGCTTTGAACTTGCCATCCTCCTGCTTCAGCCTCCCAAGCCTCTGGGATTACAGGCCCATGCCACTGCACCCAGCTACAGGCACACAATTTAACAACATAATTTGGCCAATATCATTCCCCAGCATTTCCCTTTTATCTCCCCTCCTCCTGCCACCCCCTGTCCCTTTCCTCTACTCTCCTGACCTTCCTTCAATTTTCATAAGATTGCCATCCTCCTCCTTTCTTTTCCTTTTTCCTCTCTAGTTCCTGCATATGGAAAGAAAACATACAACCCTTGACCTTCTAAGTTTGGCTTATTTCACTTATCATAATGTTCTCAAGTTCCAAACATTTTCCTGCAAATGACATAATTTCATTTTTCTTTATGGCTCAATGAAACTCCATGGTGTATATATACGACATGTTCTTTATTCATCCATTGATGGATACCTAGGCTAGTTCCATGGTTTGACTATTGTGAAGTGTGCAGATATAAATGTGGGTCTGCATGTAGTGTTATAGTATGATGACTTTAATTCTTTAGGATAAATACCTGGGAGTGGTATAGCTGGGTCAGAGAGTGGTTCATTCCTAGTCCTTTGAGGAACCTACATGCGGATTTCCACAGTGGTTATACTAATTAACAGTCCCACCAACAGTGTAAAATTGTTCTTTTTTCCCCTCATCGTCTCCACATTTTTTATTTATATTCTTGATGGCTGCCATTCTGACTGGAGTATAAAGCCTGCTCTCTAACAGCTTCTGAAATAGTATTTACATAAAAATAACTACAGAAGGAATATAAATATGACATTCTAAGTATGGTAAATTGAATTATTGATCCGATGCCATGTCTTCCTGATGAACAGAATGTATTCCATGCACTTTGATTTTGGCTTTGCCATGTGTTTTGCTTTCATCAATGGATTGAGGGTGAATATAAAGAAAGGAAAGGCTCTAACTGGACTAGCAAAATTTTGCTTGAACTTTTCCATGAGAATAACATGTTTCGGTAATCTCTGATCCAAGGGCAATGAGAAATATGTGGAGCAAACATGGGCCCATCCTATAGTTTAAAGTAAAATCTTATCTAACTGCAGCTTAAAACATCTGCCAACTTGAAGACACTTGGTGAAAAATAAATGACTATGATTTTATATCAATGTGTTGTGGGTTGTTTTATTTTTATGTAGAATTATTATGGTTGATTGATATAAAAACACAAAGAGAATCTCGGTATATTAATACAGGTTCAGATTTGTTATGCAAATGTTCTAGAAGCTATAGGTAGTCAACATCTGGGAAAAGGATATAACAAAGCCTTTTATTTAACGTAACCCTCCTTGTCCCATGGTATGAGATCTAGTCTCCAGTGAGGAGGGAAATATTTACATAAGGAGTGCATGACATTCTAAGAAAAAAATAAAATAAAAAAGGAACACAAACCCCAAATCTCTAAAGTCTAGGGTTGGGAAAGACAGTGGATATGAACCAGGCCAAGGGTAGGGGTTGAACAATGAAGAACAGAGACAATATACCCTGATCTCCAGAACTCAGAAGATAGCATTTTTCTATTTTGGGCATGGAAACACTTTCTGCCAATCATAAGACCACAACAAGGGCATAGATCTAAAGAATAGAAGATTCCAAACTCAAAAACCTTTAATATTGGAGCTGGCAGTCCTTGAGATCCAGCCACTATGAGCATCCCTCTGTGAGCTTTGGGGAGCTGTGAATTGGCAAGTCTGTGGACTGTACCCTTGGAGTCCATCCCTCATTCATAGTCCCCTGCCATTTTTCTGCTTCTCAAGAATGAGATCATGTTTCTTTTAATTAACTATATTTTATTTTTTTCTCTCTGTGCTCTTACTGCTGATAGTATAAATTCTTAGTTGGTTCACTCTCAACCATTACCCCTAGTCAAGAATGTTATTATCACTGTATTTGTTCTGTTAGGACTTTTTAAAATTTTTGGTTTATTTTATTTTTGCAGTGTTGGGAACCAAACATGCTAGATAAGGCACTCTACTACTAAGCTATACACTCAGTCCCTTAGTTAACTATATTTTCTTGTGTACCATGAACTATTTTTTAAACCACCAAATATTCCTTTGCACTTTAGTTTTTAATTGCTACAACATATTCTCTCCTATAGTCTAGCATCCTAGGGTATCTATTTATTTAGGATAGGAACTCGGAAACATTTTCTCTCATGTTCTATCTTCCACCTTTAAATTTTCTAAAAAAAAAAAAAATGTGAAACCATACCCAAAGCAAACATACTAATTGAAACTACCAGAAAGTGAATTAAAGGGAGGAGAGAAAAATCAAAGAGAATACAAAAGATAAAAGAAACATTTCAATCAAAACCATAAAATGAGATATAAGCAAATAGACTTGCATGAGATTGGTTCAGTAAGTATTCATTAATGTTTAATAAGAATTATCTATGAACAAGCATACCATGAGACAAAATTTTACATCTTCTTTTATAAATCTAAACTCTGAAAATTTATTCTAAGCATGTTTCAAAAGAAGAAAAGATGTTTGGCTGCATGACTGAATAGTTCCTAGAAAACACAATCCTCACACAGATTACTAAACTTTGAATGAAATACAAAACCCCAAAGCCTAAAGAGATTAAACAGAAGCAGGTATATCCTGGAGAGGAGTCAACAGTCAGGAGAAAAAGAAACTTCAAAAGATAAGTTATCCATTGATGGAGCCTCTTCCCTAAAGACAGGCCACGATCAGCACTGCATGTGGTAGCTAAAGCAGAGAAAACACTTGCCATTTTTCTGGTCAAAAGCATCCCAGAACAAGATTCAGGGAATCCCCAATCATAGAGAAGGGAAAGTAGAATTCTAGAAAGAGGCATAGAGGAAAGGCTATCAATTCTGTATCTAAAGTCTTTCCAAATCACTAGTTGACCCCAGAACCACCCACGTTTGAGACAGATTTCAGCTAAGAACAAAAGAATTGACAATTGAGCTACCATCAAAGAGATAGGCAGTTTTTTTTCCAGTTCAAGTTCAATCAAATTAATTGCATGTTTTAAAAATGATGTGTATTCTTCTGAGAATAAAGCAGAATCCAGAATCTCTTCAACAAGTATTTACAAGGTCCAGAATACAGTCAAATGGTCCATGAAAACGTGATGCATTTCCTGAGAAAAGACAACCAACAGAGATCAACAATGAGCACACTACACACCTGAAATTAGAAAATAAGGATTTAAAAGCTTATGGTCAAAGACATAAAGGAAAATGAGATCACAATGAATGAAAAGATAGAGAATCTTAGGAGACATGGAAACTTTAAAAAAAAATCTAGAACTGAAACAACATCTGAAATGAAAATTTCACTAAATAGTATTAATAGCAGAATATAGATGAAAGAGAAACAACCCAGGAAGTTCGAAAATTATTCAATCTGAAGAAAAAGAGGAAAAATAGTGAAAAAATAAATAGCTCCAGGCCTTGTGAAACAATATTAAAAGTCCAATAATGTGTTACCAAGTAAAGAGAATGAGGATGTTTTTTCCTCATTCCCTGAATAATTTAGGAAACAATAATAAAAACTTTCCTATACAAAAGGCCCCAACTTATGATAGCTTGATTTAATTTTTTTTCAATTTTGTGATGGTATAAAGGTGATAATCCTTTAATAGAAACCAAATCTTTATTTTCATCTACTCCTGGGCTAGGGATATGCTCTACATTATACTCTGAAGCTATTGAGCAGTCAACTCTCCATCATGTTGGCTTTGGAACTGACTTTTTCAATAAGTGCAAGACATAAAATCAAGAATCAACAAATGGGATAATATCAAACTAAAAAGCTTCTTCACAGCAAAGAAAGCAATCAAGAATATGAAGAGAGAGCCTACAGAATAGGAGAAAATCTTTACCATACACACCTCAGATACAGCATTCATCTCCAGGATATAAGAGAACTCAAAAAAACCTAACAGCAAAAAAATCAAATAAACCAATCAACAAAGGGGAAAAGAACTGAACAAGCACTTTACAGAAGAAATATGAATGGTCAAAAATATGAAAAAATGATTAAAATGCATTTCTAGCAATTAGAGAAATGCAAATTAAAGCTACACTGAGATTCCATCTCACTCCAGTCAGAATGGCAGTTATCAAGAATACAAGTAACAAACCCATCTCAATTTCAAGAGTCAAATAAACCACAACACAATAATACTGGGTGACTTTAACACACCTCTCAAACTACTGGATAGAGCCTCCAAAGAAAAACTTAAAAAAGAAACTATAGAAATAATTGACAGACTGGCCCCAAGTGCACATGACACCAGATATCATCCTGGAGGAAAGAACATCTTGGTCCTGATGTCTGACCATGGAGATGTGAGCCTCCCACCCAAAGACAAAGTGAGGCTCTGACCCATTTGGGAAGTACCATGGAGGTGAAGGAAGACATTCCACCCCCTCTATACTTCCTCTCTGGAGTTGAGATGATCCCAATGGCATCCATTTACTCTGAGCAAGGCAACATTGAATGCCTTCATCCTCTATAACAAGTACATCATGCTCTTTATTGAGAAACTACCAAAGCATCGAGATTATAAATCAGCTGTTATTCCTGAAAAGAAAGATACAGTGAAGAAATTAAAGTAGATTGCATTTCCCAAAGCAGAACAGCTGAAGGCAGAGCTGTTAAAACCATATACCAAAGAATATACACAGTATAATGAAGAAAAGAAGAAAAAAGCAGAGGGATTTACCCAGAATATGGCTATCCAGTAAGAATTGGAAAAGGAAAGACAGAGGATAGCACCGCAGAAGCAGCAACAGATGGAACAGGAAGAGTTCCATGCCTTTGAAGAAATGATCCAGAACCAGGAGCTAGAAAAAGAGCAACTGAAAATTGTACAGGAATTTGGGAAGGTGGACCCTGGCCTAGGTGGCCCACTGGTGCCTGACTTGGAAAAGCCCTCCTTAGATGGGTTCCCCACCTCGCCTGTGTCATCCACACAGCTTTCAGACTGTAACACAACTGAAAGGCCAGCTAAGCCACCAGTGGTGGACAGATCCTTGGAACCTGGAGCTCTGAGCAACACTGAGAGTATTCCTACAATCGGTGGATTGTGCCATGTGGTGTTGCCCGGGAGGCTGTGTCTGCAGTTTCTCCAGTTAGCCAGTGCCAACATGGCTCGGAGAGTACAAACGTGGAATTCTCTTGGAAAACTGAGGAGGAATGAATTTACCATTACCCCTGTTCTCATCCCCAAGCAAACTGCTGGGTCTGATTATTGCAACACAGAGAATGAAGAAGAACTTTTCCTCATACAGGATCAGCAGCGTCTCATCACACTGGGGTGGATTCATACCCATCCCACACAGACCAACTTTCTCTCCAGTGTCCACTACACACTCACTGTTCCTACCAGATGATGCTGCCAGAGTCAATAGCTATTGTCTGCTCCCCCCAAGTTTCAGGAAACTGGATTCTTTCAACTAACTGACCATGGATTAGAAGAGATTTCTTCATGTCACCAGAAAGGATTTCATCCCCACAGCAAGGATCCACCTCTGTTTTGTAGCTGTATCCACGTGACTGTTGTGGACAGAGCAGTGACTGTCACAGACCTTTGATGAGAATTTGGCTCACACACCGTCTGAACACTCTAAAACCATATCAATGTCCTGTAGCCCCTTAATTTAAGCTTCCTAGAAAGCTATGGAAGATTTTTAGACAGAATAGGAAGGTAACAACACCTGGGGAAGAACTGATTTTTTTATTTCTGATTTAAAAAGAAATAATTGATTATATTTTTTAGGCCAATCTGGAAAGGGACATAACATCAATAAAGTAACTAACTCAAAAATTAAGTCCAAAGAATGGTATGAGGAGCATCCATATGTCCTTCTTTCTGGATTCACCAAGTGTTAACCTTTTTTTCCTCTAAGCTATATTATAATTTATTTGCCAACTTGTTTATAATCTACCTTTGAGGGCATCTATGCATAAATTTGGAAGCCATATAAAAACCTTTTCAGTTTTCCTTTGGTTTATGAGAATATTAATGGAGCTTATTACAAGAGTGAGAGACATCTCACTACATCTGAACAGATAGTGAGACTCATAAACCCTGAAGAATGATTTTGTCTGGAATTGTGTTTTTTAATAAATATTTCAGGATATATTTCCTCTGCAATAAAATAGCAACTTATAAAAAAGAAACTATAGAACTAAATAATATAATCAATAATTTAGACTAAACAGACATATAGAATATTTCATCCATCAATGAGAAAATACACTTTCTTCTCAGCATGGATCCTTCTCTCAAATAGATCATATCTTATGCCACAAAGCAACTCTTAGCAAATACAAAGAAAATAGAGATAATACCCTGCATTCTATCAGGCCATAGTGGACTGAAATTAGAAATCAATGATAAAATAAAAAATAGAAGCTACTCTAACACCTGGAGACTAAATAATATGCTATTGAATGATGAACATACAGCAGAATAAATCAGAGATGAAATTTAAAAAATACTTAGAGGTAAATGAGAATAGTGATACAACATATCAAAGTCTCTGGGACACTATGAAGGCAGTGCTAAGAGAAAAGACCATTACATTGGGCTCATTCATTAAAAGAATAAAAAATAAGTGTATGGATGACCTAACATTACATTACAAAGCTCTAGAAAAAGAAGAACAAATAACACCAAAAAGTGGAAGACAGGAAATAATTAAAATCAGAGCTGAAATCAATAAAATTGAAATAAAAAATTGACAAAACAATAAGATGGTTCTTAAAAAATAAATAAATTGATAAACCTTTAGCCATGCTAACGAAGAGAGAGAGAAAACTCAAACCATGAAAATTCATGATGAAAAAGGGACTATCATGTCAGACACTACTGAAAAATAGAAGATAATCAGAAACTATTCTGAAAATTTATATTCTAATAAAATACAAAAATCTTGAAGACATCAACAAATTATGACCTACCCACACTGAATCAGGAGGAACTACACAATTTAAACGGACCAATTTCAAGCAATGAAATAGAAGATACCCTCAAAAGCCTACCAACCAAAAAAAGCCCAGGACCAGACAATCCTCAGCCAAGTTCTACAAGACCTTCAAAGAAAAATTAACACCAATCCTCCTCAAATTATTCCATGAAATAGAAAAGGAGGAAACCCTTCCAAATTCATTCTATGAAGCTAATATCACTCTAATACCAAAACTAGACAAAGACACATCAAGGAAAAAAAACTTCAGACCAATATCCCTGATAAACATAGATGCAAAAATTCTCAATGAAATTGGCAAATTGCATATAAAAACATATTACAAAGATAGTGCACCATGATCAAGTGGGGTTCATCCCAGGGATGCAAGGTTGGTTCACATACAGAAATCAATAAATGTAATTCATTACATCAGTGACTTAAAGACAAAAATCACATGATCATCTCAATAGATGTACAGAAAGCATTTGACAAAATACAGCACCCCTTCATGTTTAAAACACTAGAAAAACTAGGGATAGTAGGAACATACCTCAACATTGTAAAAGCTACATAGACTAAACCCAAGGCCAGCATCATTATAAATGGAGAAAAATTGAAAGCATTCCCTCTAAGAACTGGAACAAGACAAGGATTCCCTCTTTCACTACTTTTATTCAACATTGTCCTTGAAACTCTAGCCAGAGCAATCAGACAGATGAAAGAAAGGGATAAAAATAGGAAAAGAAGGACTCAAACTATCCCTATTTGCCTACAACATGATCCTATATTTAGAAGATCCAAAAAATTCCACCAGAAAACTTCTAGAACTAATAAATGAATTCAGCAAAGTAGTAGGATATACAATTAATACCTGCTGGATGCAGTGGCACTGAGGCGGGAGGATCGCAAGTTCAAAGCCAGCCTCAGCAATAGTGAGGTGCTAAGCAACTCAGTGAGACCCTGTCTCTAAATAAAATGGGGCTGAGGGTGTGGCTCAGTGGTTGAGTGCCTCTGAATTCAATCTCTGGTACCACACCCCCCAAAAAGAAAAATTAACACCCATAAATCAAATGTGTACCTATACATCAGTGATGACTCCACCAAAAGAAAAATTAGGAAAACTACCCCATTCACAACAGCCTCAAAAATAAAATAAAATATTTTGGAATCAATCTAACAAAAGAGGTAAAAGATCTCTAAATGAAAACTACAGAACATTGAAGAAAGAAATTGAAGAAGACCTTAGAAGATGGAAAGATCTCCCATGTTCTTGAATACGCAGAATTAACACTGCCAAAATGGCCACACTATCAAAAGTGTTGTACAGATTTAATGCAATTCCTATTAAAATCCCAATGATATTCTTCATAGAAATAGAAAAAGCAGTCATGAAATTCATCTGGAAAAAGAAGAGGCCCAGAATAGCCAAAGCAATCATTAGGAAGAAAAGTGAAGCAGGAGACATCACAATACCAGACCTTAAATTACATTACAGTGCTATAGTAATAAAAACAGCATGGTATTGGCACCAAAACAGACACATAAACAAATGGTACAGAATAGAAGACACAAACACAAACCCACATAAATACAGTTATTTTTGTACTTGACAAAGGTGCCAAAAACATACATTGGAGAAAAAATAGTACCTCTTCAACAAATGGTATTGGGAGAACTGGAAATACATATGTAGCAAAATGAAATTAGAATCTTATCTCTCATCCTTCACAAAATTCAACTCAAAGTGGATCAAGGATCTAGGCACCAGAACAGAGACCATGTGCCTAATAGAAGAAAAAGTGGGCCCAAATACCTACCATGTTATCTTAGGAACTAACTTCCTTAACAAGACTCCTAAAGAACAAGAAATAAAATCAAATTCAATAAATGGGGGGAAAAAGAATAAATGGGATGGAATCATACTGAAAAGCTTCTTCACATCAAAGGAAATAATCAATAACATGAAAAGAAAGCCACAAAATGGGAGAAAATTTTTACCACATGCACCTCAGATAGAGCATTAATCTCCAGGATATATAAAAAACTAAAATAAAATTAAAAAAAAATAATATGATAACACAATCAATAAATGGGCTAAGCAACTGAACAGACATTTCACAGAAGAAGAAATACAATCAATCGACAAATAGATGAAAAAATGTTCAACATCTCTAACAATTAGAGAAATGCGAATCAAAACTATACTTAAGATTCCATCTCACTCTAGTCAAAATGTCAATTATCAAGAATACAAGCAACAATAAATGTTGGTGAGGATGTGGGGGAATAAATAAAGCTGGTGGGACTGCAAATTGGTGCAATCACTCTGGAAAGCAGTATAGTGATTCCTTAGAAAACTTGGAATGAAACCACCATTTGGCCCAGTTATCCCACTCCTTGGTCTATACCCAAAAGACTTAAAATCAGCATACTTCAACGATGCAGCCACATCAGTGTTAACAGCAGCTCAATTCACAATAACCAAGCTATGGAACCAACCTAGATATCCTTCAACAAATGAATGGATAGGGATTCCACCTCTTGGGTCCCCTTCTTCATCCAGGGAGAAGTCTTTTTTGCTGTCCTTTATTTTTTATTTATTTATTTATTTATTTTTATATATTTTTATTTTTTAGTTTTCGGCGGACACAACATCTTTGTTTGTATGTGGTTCTGAGGATCGAACCCGGGCCGCACGCATGCCAGGCGAGCGCGCTACCACTTGAGCCACATCCCCAGCCCCCATTGCTGTCCTTTAATAAAGCTTTTACTTTCCACTCTAAACTTGCCTCAGTATGCTTCTTTGGTGTTACACTTCAGGATTGGGGAAGCAAGGACTCGTCACCAACCACACATCACTCAAATGGCCCTCCAGCCTGTTACTTCTCAATCGGACTTCTATCATGGACCACTCGATAGACCCGATTTTTAAAAAGGGGGACTCCAAAACTGCTTGCTCAACACTGCCCCCTTTCAGCTCAAAGAAGCCAGAATGGTCATCACCCCCTTTCCTTACAGCAGTAAGGAGTTCCCAAAATTAGAGAGGGGAATGAAGCCAGATTTACAGATAAGTAGTTAGTGTAGTTAGGTAAATCAGGTCTAATATGGAGTAAAATAAAAAATGAAGGTCATATTGAGAATGGAGTCCAGGAAAAGGGGAATTGAAAATGTCCCCAAGGCCCAGAGCCCATCCCAAGGAAATGTTAATGAAGCAGCTCCCAGCAAACACGGAGATGCTAATCCAAAAGTCCTTCCTGCCCAGATTACTCCTTCAGCCCACCTGTCTCCCACCCTTTGGGCCTTCCCAACTACATTCCATCATTGCAAGATAACAGAACTAGGGACAGGAATGCGGGAAAGCTGAAAGAAGACCTTAGCTATAAAAAGGGGAAGACATCACCCTTCTACAGATTCCACCTCTTGGGTCCCCTTCTTCCTCCGGGGAAGTCCTTTCTGCTGTCCTTTAATAAAGCTTTTACTTTCTATTCTAAACAAAACAAAACAAAACAAAAACCCACAAATGAATTGATAAAGAATGTGGTTTATATACACAATGAAATATAACTCAGCCATAAAGAAGAAAGAAATGATGGCATTTGCTGGTAAATGGATGGAACTAGAGACAATTATGCTAAGTGAAATAAGACAGTTCCAAAAAAGCAAAGGCCGAATGTTCTCTCTGATATGTGGATGCTAACCCACAACAAGAGAGGATGGGAAGAGGAAAAATAGAAGTACTTTGGATTAGACAAAGGGGGATGAAGCCAAAGGGGTGGGGAAGAGAAAGGAAGGACAGTAGAATTAATTGGACATAACTTTCTTATACTTGAATACATGACCAGGGTGATTCCACATCATGTACAACAACAAGAATAGGATCCTAATTAGAATAAGTTACACTCCATGTATGTATAACATGCCAAAATAACTCTACTGACACATGTCTACAAAGAACAAATTAAAAAAAAAAAAAAGAAACTCAAAAAACGAAAAGAAAAAAAAAAGATATTGAGCAGTGGCAGCAACCTCAGCTCCCAGTCACCTACACAATCATGAGTGTAAACAACTAATAGTCTTCAGGGTGCTGTATTGCTAAGCTATGATGTTAGGCATGTTAGATATGTTAAATTGGTTAGATTGCAATGTTTTCAATTGATCTGGATGTAACTCCATCTCAAGTTGAGGGACATTTGTGTTAGTCAGATATAAATGTACCAATTAAAGAAAGTTGAGTGAAATCTAAGCAGGGTAACCAAGATACATCATAGTCCAATGGCCAAAAGCCATGAAGAGAAAATCATGAAAACATTATATACCAGAGAATAATAATCTGAGTGACTGACTTTAATATGCAACTTATGGAGACAGTAAAATGTGTTTTAAATGCTGGAAAAAAAATTGTCAGTCCAGAATTGCATATCCAATAGAAGTGTCTTTCAACAGTAAAAGCAAATGGATGACCTTTATGGATTAAGAACATGAAGATAATGTGTTATTAGCTGGAGATACTGTAAGAAAAGATACAGGAAATTCTTCAGGCTGAGGGTATGAATACGAAGATGGAAATTCGCCTTCAGGAAGGCATGAAGAATATCAGAGATGGCAAATATCTGAATAATATAAAAGACTTTTACCATAAATTTCTTTAAAATTGTTTAAATTGAAAATTATAATTTCTTGTGGAATTTTTAATACATATATAAGTAATACATATGATAGGTGTTGCACAAAGACTGAAGAGGCTGGGGAAGCTCGTGTGTCTTCAAGGTTCTACCTTTCACATAAAGCGATGATACAAAATAAACTCCAAATTAGACTTTGAAGAGTGATAGATGCATACTGTCATCCCCAGAACACCCATCAGTAATTCAGGAAGAATAATGAAAAGGACAATTGATGTAACAGAGTTCAGGGTCAGGGGTGTGGCTCAGCATAGAGTGCTCGTCTAGCATTATGTAAGGCCCTGGGTTTGATTCCCACATACAAAATCATCACCATTCTCCAAAAGATAGAAGAGGAATATAGAAACATCAAAAAGCAAACCCTTCTGTAGTTTCCCTTTGCTCCCAGAACAAAAATCCAGAAAGCCTCCTTGGCCTGGTCTTGCCAACCTCTCCAGCCTCACCTCTCCCATCCACTAAGCTTCTCCTCCACATTCAAATTTCTCTCCACTCACCCTTTTCTGTCAGCTCTTCCAGGGACACTCTCCCCACCATCCTTCTACCAGGCTAACTCCTGAACATTCTTCAGGTCTCAGCTCAGGTGACTTCAGGAAGCCTTTCGGGGCCAGGATGCCCTCCTATGTGGTCCATTGTGCCCCAGATATCCTCCCTCACTCCAGTCATCTGGTCTCTGAAATCTCTTCTTTACTGCCTCTATTTCCCTGAAGTAAGACTCAGGAGGGCAGGGATATGGCCTGTTTTGCTCAGCATTCCATGCCCTGGACTTGCTCGGTGCTCAGTAGGTACCAAGTGCTTAGTAAGCATTTGTCAAGTGACTAAAAGAGTGAGTGAATGAGTAGAGAAGGCCGATTGGTTAGTTTGTTGGAGGAGAGTTCCTGTGCTGGGAATGAGGAGGGGATGCTACCACAAAAAAAGAATGCAGAGAGAAACTGAAAGCAGGAGAAGCTGCGCTGGCAGGAAAGAAGGCCAAGGTGTCATGTCCTCCAGGTTCAACCATGTTGTCATAAATGGCAGGATTTCCTTCTCTTCAAGGCTAATAGTGTGTGTGTGTGTGTGTGTGTGTGTGAGAGAGAGAGAGAGAGAGAGAGAGAGAGAGATGCATTTTATCCATTGATCCGTGGAGGGAAACTTAAGGATTTTTCCCATTTCTTAGCTATTGTGAATAGTGTGGCAATAAATGTGGCCTAGGTGTCTCTTCATTTCCTGTGTGTCTGTATCCAGAGGTGGAACTGCTGGATCCTATGGTACTTCTATTTCTAATTTGCAGAAGAACTTCCATACGCTCTTCCATAATAGCTCTATTAGTTTCTCCAACAGTGTGCACAGGTTCCCTTTTCTCCACACCCTTGTAACACTTGTCTTTTGGCTTTTTGATCATAGCCATCCCACTGGGTGTGAGGTGACATCCCATTGTAGTTTTAATTTGCATTTCCTTTAAATCCCTGTTGGCCGTTTGAATGGTTTCTTTAGGAAAATGCCTGTTCAGGTCTTTTGCCCATTTTTAAATCAGGTTACTTGTTTCTTAGTTTGTATTTTGCTATTGAATTGCATACGTTCCTTATATATTTTGGATATGAACCCATTACTGGATGTATGGTTTGCAATTATTTTCTCCTGTTCTGTAGGTTGCCTTTTCATTTTGTTGATTGTTTGCTGTGCAGAAACTTTTTGATTTTTAAAAAATTTTTTCTCTTAAAGCTTTATAGTTTGTTTGTTTTATAAACATCATAGTTGGGAGAAAAGTTTTTGTTTGATGCAGTCTCACTTATTTTTCACTTTTGTTTGCTTGTGCTTTTGGTATTATTTGCTAAGTGGTGGGGGAGGGGCGGGGAGCAGACACAGAAAGATACATACTGCATGATCTCACTTATATATAACACTAAAGAGTTGAATTCATACAGAGTTCTCTCTAAAGGATGGTTATCAGGGTTCTGGGGGTGGAAGAAATGGGGAGGCATCAGTCAAAGGGTAAAAACCTTCAGTTTTAGGTTCTGGGACCAAATGTACAGCATGGTGACTATCATTAATAATAATGTATTATATACTCAAAATCTGCGTAGAGACTAGACAGGAAGTACTCTCACCACACAGGCACAGAAAAGGTAACTATGTAGGGTGATGGACATGTTGATTAGCTTGATTGTGGTAATTATTTTACAGTGTAGGTACATATCAAAATATCATTCTGTGTACCTCAAGTGCCTGAATTCAATTTTTATTTTTCAATATAACTCAATAAAATTTGGGGAAACAATAACCTTCAAAAAGGG
>NW_025999969.1:2338256-2373295 GCF_001458135.2 Marmota marmota marmota
GGGAAGAATTCCTAGATGTATCACTGAACAGTAAAGAGCACAAAGCAATATGGGTAGTGTGCTGCCATTGTGAGACAGACTGGTCCACCTGCTGAAGGTCGCACAAGAAGGCCGTAACTGTGGGTTTCATTGTGTAGGGAGAGAAATCTTTTCAGTTTGTACAATGCTCAAGTATTGCTCATTTAAAATAAATAAAGTTAAAATCAAAAAATAAATTATAATTAGAATAAGATATATTCCATGCTTGTATACCAAAATGAACTCTACTATCATATATAACAAAAAGAACCAATAAAAAGAAATCACATGGGCTGGGGTTGTGGCTTTGGGGTAGGGTGCTTACCTAGCACGTGTGAGGACCTGGGTTCAATCCTCAGCACCAAATTAAAAATAAATAAATAAATAAGTTAAATATTTTTTAAAAATCACACAAAAAAGAATAAATTACAGACAGGCATTTCATGTGCATTGCTGGCCATAACTGGAAAAAAAATTACATGTCTGTAATAGCATTCTCCAGAATGTGTGTGTATGTGTATGTGTAAAGATTTATTAAAAGGGATGTGCTCACGTGATTGTGGAGGCTGACCAGTCCCAAGATCTACAGAGTGATCAGCAAGCTCAGGAGAGGTCGGTACAGCTCCAGCCTGAAAGCTAGACACTTAAGATCCCAGAAGAGCTGGAGCTCCAGCTCAAGCCCAAGGGTAGGAAAATGCAATACACCTATTGGAAGGAAACAGGCAAGAGATATTTTGCCTTACTCAGGGGAGGGGCAGTCTTTTTATTCTATTCAAGCCTTCACCTGATTGGGTGAGGTCCATCCACATTAGGGAGGGCAATCTAATCTGCTGGGTTTACTGATTTAAAAGTTTAATCTCCTCCAAAAACATCAAAAATAATGTTCAACCAAATATATGGTCATCCTGTGACCTACTCAAATTCACACATGAGGGGCTGGGGTTGTGGCTCAGTGGAAGAGCACTTGCCTAGCATGTGTGAGGCGCTGAGTTCCATCCTCAGCACCACATAAAAATAAGTACATAAAATAAAGGTATTATGTCAAAAAATATTTTTTTATTCACACATGATATTAATCGTTGCAGTGCCCTACAATAAGGCAATAATGCAGTCATTCAAGTGTTAACTTGGAAGTTCATGGAAAGTAAGCATGGTAGGGAGGTAAATGGAAAACCAAATCACAGAACACTAGGTTGTACCTGAAACTGCACCATGAAATGTGCATACTCACAAGTAAAGATTGGAAGGAAACAGGAAGAAGTAAAACCAAAACAGTGTCTGTGCTAAATTTTTGAGATTATGGGAAAGAGTTTTCCTTACACTTTTCCTTTAATTTCTTAATACTATAATTTTTCAAATTTAAAAAAAAAAACAGAAATCATAGGTGTAGGGGTGAAATGGAGGATGAAGCAATAATAATAAGCTGTGCTGACATGTTGTAGCAGATAGCCATTAAATAACTGAGTAACTGATACTGTCTTCCCTTGGTTCCCCCCAGAAGCAGCGAGTGATACAAAATTCAAGTGAAGGCTATTTACTGGGGAGGCGATGGCTGGTAGGAAAGTGGGGGAGTGAAACTGGGTGGCCAGAAGCTAATGCAGGGTGCTTTAATGAGAAGGTTACCACTAGAAGCAACTGAGTCATAGTCCACAGGGGACCTCTGGGAGAAAGTGTGGAATAGGCCTCAGGTTTGTGTCATTTGGAGATTCAACAAGGAGGTTTAATCTACCAGCTCCCGCTTATTATTGGTCAAAAGGGCTGCTCCTGTGGCATCACCTGTTGGGAGTCGCCCGGGCTCCAAAGACTAACTTCCCCATCCCCCGAGAGGAGCCGTCTAAAGGTGAGACCTGCTGGCTCACATGATCCTTACCCACCAATCAGACTAGCCCTGCTGGCTCACATGATCCTTAACCACCAATCAAAAAGCACCCCTTGCTAACTGTCAAACCCTTCAACCATTAAACTGTCATAACTGTCAAACCACCGCCCCCCCCTCTATAAATATGCAGAGCTGTTCCTCAATAAATGGGCATTTTCTCCGACGGCAAGCCTTGATCCTTCTTTCATTACCTCCATGGCATCTCCAGCCTGCCCCAAACAGGGGTGCCTAGTACCTCTGTGGCTAGAGAGAGCCCTGAGGCAGAGTCACGGGTGCTTGCTGTGAGAGACTGTGGCATGTAAAGGAACAGGGAGTACTGAGGGGGCGGGGTGAGTCACTGACAGCACCTGCAGGGCTTACCATTCCTGAACACCTGTGTAATCCAGGCACTTAGAGAACATTGGCTCTGATCCCCACAAGAGTTTTACACAGTGAAGCTCAGAGAGCCTGTGATGTGCTCAGTCAATCTGGGCAAGGTATAGAATCAAGTAAGAGACTTGAACCAAAAGCCCAAGATATTTTTTCCTTTCTTTTGCTGCTTCCCTAAGTAAACTCAGCATTGCAAATTTCCTAGTTGGACCCACCGAAAAAGTCAAAAAACCACCACATCAAGGTCAAGTCATGCAACCAATAAATATTAAAATCTGTAAGAGAAAGTCAGCAAGGGAAAGAGAACATCTACCATGACAGAAACACCAAGACCTGCTAAGACTCTGATCAGAGGAAAACCACACTTCGCATTTTCCAAAAGGTTAAAGAAGAAAATTATCACTATGGAAGGAAATTTGTAGGCGCTATTAGAAAAGCAAACCTAATTTGTCACTCTGTCTCTCAGAATCTGTCAATGGCTCCCAGTTGCCTCCATTGTAATTCCCTTAGTAGAACATACAAGGGCTTTAAGATTCAGCTTCTGCCAACTTCTCCAGCTCATCTTCCACCACCCATAGCCATATAAAATTACCTGCAGTCCCCAAGTAGCCCATCTCAGTCATACCTCTGAGCCCTTTAAGGGTTGTTTTTACTACCTAGAATTCCTTTTGCATCTCTACTCTGACTAATTCCTACTTATTATTCAAGGCTTGCCTTAGTTGTTACTTATTATAGCAAAGTGTCTCAATCTCTCTGTCTGTCTCTCTCTCCCTCTCTCTCTCTGCACTGGGAATTCAACTGGACTATGACTCAGTTGCTTCTAGTGGTAACCTTCTCACTAAAGCACCCTGCATTAGCTTCTGGCTACCCAGTCTCACTCCCCCACTTTCCTACCAGCCATCGCCTCCCCAGTAAATAGCCTTCACTTGATTTTTGTATGCCTCCTACATGCTAGGCAAGTGCTCTACCACTGGGGTACATACTTCCCATCCCAGCCCCTCTACTTTTTTTTTCCAGTTTATGTTTATCCTTTGTCTATTTTAGCATATTTTACACCTTTAAAACAAAATTTGCACAATACATGTCAATGTATCTCTGAGAAGTTAAACAGTTATTTAAAAAATCTAAGTGCTGGGTGCAGAAGTGCTTGCCGATAATCCCAGTGGCTTGGAGGGCTGAGGCAGGAGGATTGCAAATTCAAAGCCAGCCTCAGAAATTTAGCAAGACCCTAAGCAACTTAGTGAGAACCTGTCTCAAAATAAAATAAAAAGATCTGGAGAGGTAACTCAGTGATTGAGTGCCCCTGAGTTTAATCCCTGGTATGAAGGTTAAAAAGAAAAAAAGAAAAAAGTAAAAGCTAAGCCTATATCTTACCTGTGCCATTATCATCTGACAAATGAAAGAAAAGCCAAACACTGGATTACAATAACCCATCTCAGGAAAATTTTCCAATTCAAATTAGAAGGGCTCCAGTTTATCAACCTCTCTCTCTCTCTCTCTCTCTCCCTCCTTTCTTTATTTCCCTCTTTCTTTCTTTGTACTACTGGTAATTGAACCCAGGGACACTTAACCACTGAGCCACATCCCCAGCCCTTTTTGTTTTTTGAGGCAGTGTTGAGAGCCATGTATAAATTATGGGTTAGTTTGTGCCATTAAGGCAGGGAAGCCGCTTTTCTGGGAACTCCTGGGTGAAATTCCCTGGTTGGAGAAAGTTCAGATCATGCTGGCGCCCTGCCTTAGCTCACAGCCTTAGGAACAAACACAGCCGCCAGGAGATGGGTGTAACCTGCCAAGACCAAACAACCTGTTTACTTCAAGACCCCTGCCACGAGGATGTGGGGGAAAAGGCACACTCATACACTGCTGGTGGGACTGCAAATTGGTACAGCCAATATGGAAAGCAGTATGGAGAATCCTTGGAAAACTGGGAATGGAACCACCATTTGACCCAGCTGTCTCTCTCCTCTGTCTATACCCAGAGGACTTAAAAACAGCATACTGGGCTGGGGATGTGGCTCAAGCGGTAGCGCGCTTGCCTGGCATGCGTGCGGCCCAGGTTCGATCCTCAGCACCACATACAAACAAAGATGTTATGTCCGCTGAAAATTAAAAATAAATAAATATATTAAAAAAAAAAACAGCATACTACAGGGACACAGCCACATCAATGTTTATAGCAGCTGAATTCACAATAGCTAAACTGTGGAACCAACCTAGATGCCCTTCAGTAGATGAATGGATAGGGAAACTTTGGTATATATACACAATGGAACATTATTCAGCATTAAAATAGAATAAAATCATAGCATTTGCAGGTAAATGGATGGAGTTGGAGAATATAATGCTAAGTGAAATTAGGCAATCTCAGAAAACCAAATGCCAAATGATTTATCTGATTTAAGGATGCTGATTCATAATATGCTGCCGGGTGGGGAGGGGAGGATTAAATGAACTCTAGTAGGGCAAAAGGGAAAAGGAGAGAGAGATGAAGGGAGGGGGCATAAGGGTAAGAAAGATGGTGGAATGCGATGGTCATCATTACCCTAAGTACATGTAAGAAGACATGAAGGATGTGACTCTACTTTGCGTACAACCAGAGATATGAAAAATTGTGCTCCATATGTATAATATGAATTGTAATGCATTCTGCTGTCATACATAACAAATTAAAATTTAAAAAAAATAACAACAACAAAAGACCCCTGCCACACTGAAACCTTTGATGTACTTCTCCTTAAATAAAGGATTGGAGCCTTTTTCAGTTATTCAGGTCCAGTTCCTATCAGGGCTGGAAGACCTATCAGGTGTGCCCCCCCTTTTAAATCTAATTTCTGGTTTTGTCTTTTATCCCTTACTGATTATTTCAGGCTTTTTATTTTTCCAGGTGGTTCATACCTCTAAGCAGGAATCTGCTCTACTGGGGTGCTGGTTACCCCGGCATAAGACAGGGCCTCTCTAAGTTAGGGACTCACTAAGTTGCTGAGGTTGAGCTCGAACTTGCAATCCTCTTGCCTCAGCCTCCCAAGATGACAGGTGTGCACTACCTCACTTAGCTTTCAATCTTTAAAAAAATAAAAACAAACCTAAGTGATACATACAAGTATCTCTTACTAACCTTCCCCTGATACTCTAATTCTTTCACTTTGAGAATTGTTGATGAACAGAATAATCTAACTCTCCATCACTGGGATGATTTTGTATATTTTTTTTTTGTAAATTATTTTTTCTGAGGTGTATTTTTTGTAAATTATTAATTATAGATTATGAACATAGCAGTTTTTTACTTCTTCAAATATAAAATGGTCTCATTGAATATGTTTTAGCTTCTTCCCTTTAATTTAAAGATTATTCACGGCAGCTTCCACACCCAAGATGAGAAACCAGTATTCATTCCCTAGGGAGCTTTTTAAGACACCAGGCTGGGTGCCATCTCTATGTTCACAAAACATCTTATATACACACCTTTACATAACTCTTTTACACTGTTTTGGGAACATTGATTTAATTGTTAATTTAAATGAGATGTTAAGTAGCTTCCTCTATTTAAAGGGAACTAACATGTAGTAGGCTCCCCTGTGTTCCAGGCACAGTACAAGTTATGTGAGGTAACTTTACCATCCCCAGGAGGAAAATGAGGACAATTTACCAAGTAACTTTTGAACTAGTAAATGATGAGCCATAATTCCAGGCCCCATCTGCTTGACAGGAGAACTTGCTCCTCCTATAAACTGTATTTCCTGCCTGAGGCAGAGGCTGTGTCTAAGCTCTGTATCCATACACTCAGCACAGTAGCTGAAACATAGAAGACCTACAACATTTTTGGAAGTGAACAAATGAGTCAAAGGAATAAGAGAAGCAATAAAAATATGAATGTATGTCACTGAACAAATTAACAATTAAGAACCACCAAGCCAGAAATCTAAATCTCAGGGTATTTGCACAGAAAGATTCAAAACAAATAAGCCACAAAACAATGCAAGAAAAACTAAAAGACTTCGAACAAAGATTAGAAAGGTCCAGGTGAAAACAATGGGGTGGAATGGGAGGAGGGGGTTATAGGAAATAGAAAAGGCTGACAATGTGGAAATAATCATCAGAGAAGTAAGTAAAGAAAATACAGCCAAAGCTGGAGTCAGTGGCACACGCTTGTCATCCCAGCAATGCAAGAGTCAAAAGAATAAGATGAATGGAAAAAAAAATAGGGCATTCTTTGTGTGATCATTTGTGTTCTTTTTAATCTCACTTTGAAGACAATCAGCTTCACAAAGATAGGAGTCACATCTCTCTTGTCCATCTTATCTTCAGTGCTTATCACAGTGTGTCACCTAAGGCAGGACTCAATCAACATTGTGCTGGATGAATCAAAGAATTTTACATGAGAAGACATGTAAAATCCCATTCAAATGGCACCAAAAACAGACCCCACTGTTAGTTTTGAAGAAGGGTTCCAAGAGGTGGAATCTATGCCCTTGAATCTGGAGAAGGCTTGTGAGTGCTTCATTCACAGAATCTGACACAAGTGGTGCTATGTGATAACTCAGGTTAGATCAGAAAATCAACCAAGCTTCCCGTCTGGTTTTCCTGGACTGCTCACTCTCCAAGTCTTTACTCCAAGAGCCCAGTCACCCTGTGAGAATCCCGGGCCAAGTGAAGAGACCCCATATAAGCACCCAGCTGACAGACACTGCCCAGCCCAGCATCATGTTATCCCAGCCAGGCAACAGGCTCCTGAGTGATGAGAACCCCAGGTGATCCATCTTCCTGCCACCAGAGTCTCCTTTCATGGAGATCTGGACATTGTGACACAGAGACAGGCCAGCCCTCCTGGGCACTCTCTGAATCAATGGCCCACAGAATCCATAAGCATAATGAAACGGTGGTTGTATCATGCTGTCAGGTTTGGCGTAGCTTGACATGTAATAATAGAAAAATCAGGACAATATCTATCTACCCCTTTTAAAGATACTCTGTGTCAGATTTTTGCCATTTTATAAATCCAGGATTTTATGAATCATAAGTAAAAAAGAAAAAAATAACTTTTAGAGAAAAAAATAACTTTTAGAGATGAAGGATAATAGTGAAGACTAACCCTGAGATGCTGGATAAGAAGAAACCCTAAGAGGAAACAGGAGAGGACTGAGCTATTGCCTATTATTTAGGTTGCCTTCTCCTCTCTGAAGACAGAAGAAAACCAGTCATGCCCTTCCGTGGCTTAATGGATAAAAAAAAATGTGGCATATATACACAATGGAATTTTACTCAGCAATAAAAGAGAATAAAATCATGGCATTTGCAGGTAATGGATGGCGTTGGAGAAGATAATGCTAAGTGAAGTTAGCCAATCCCAAAAAACAAATGCTGAATGTTTTCTCTGATATAAGGCGACTGACTCATAGTGGGATAGGGAGTGGGGAACATAGGAGGAATAGATGAACTCTAGATAGAGCAGAGGGGTAGGAGGGGAAGGAAGGGGGCAGGGGATTAGCAAGGATGCTGAAATGTGATGGACATCATTATCCAAATTGGGTGTCAACATACTTTATATACATACAGAGATATGAATAATTGTGGTATTTGTAAGTTATAAGAATTGTAATGCAAAAAAAAAAACAAAGTACATGTATAAAGACATGAATTGGCTTGAACATACTTTATATACAAAGATATGAAAAATTGTGCTCTACATGTGTAATAAGAATTGTAATGCATTCCACTGTCATGTAATTAAAAAAATAAAATCAATTAAATAAAATGACCTACAAAAATCACACACCCTTAGAATTCCCATACTATCCCTGAACTGCATAGACCACCATAAGGAGCAGGGGAAAGCAATGAACACAAACACAGAGAATAAAAATAAAGATACAGATAGTCAAAAGAGGTAAGCAAATTTAAACATTAGCAAAGGAGGGATTTTAAGGTTGTAAATATAACTCAGCCTGGGGAAGTATTTTTCTTTTTTCTAATTGTAGGTCACCATTAATTAGTGGGTCATAAAATCAAATACTGGCTCTCAGCCCACTTGGAAAAAAAAAGCAATAAAATATACTAGAAAATAACAGAGTAGAAAACACTAGAGTTCATCCTAAGGATACTTAGCACGATTTGCTAAGTATTCTGCACAAGTTCAATGAATGGCGAGGGAGAAAGGGATGTGATGAATTCAGGAACTGGTTAGGATTTGTCTTTGTTTCCCTGGAATGTGATGATCAATTTGACTTTCATCACCATGGGAGGGTTAATGTTGAACAGTTGCAGCTAACATCAGAGCAAAGCTTAGTAAAATTTTATCTGTCGTTGGAAAAATTGTTCATTCCTAATGAATTTTAGATAAGAATTTTCAGGATTTTTCAGAAAAGGCATTATTATATTGCAGTCTACTTTAAGATACAAATGTATAACATTTTAACTGAATGTGTACAAAATGTTTTAAAATTAATTATTTCATAGAAAAAATGATCAACTGAAAAATACAAAGGCAGGCTCAAGTTTAACGGCTGGACGTGGGGAGTGTAAATTATGACAAGATCCAGAAAAAATGCTTATTCTGGAAATGAGTAAATGCAAGACCATTTCAAATATGGTAATGGCAAATATTTGTAAACCACTGAACATGATCACGATGTACTCTTCTTACTAGTGTTCTCACAAATGAAAAGCTTAAGACCTTCAAAATAAGAAAGATGCTTAGCTGTGATAAACCCTTGAATATTTAAGAAGAAAATGATCTAAAGTTCCTTGAACAGTTCCGTAGTCATCCTATGACTGTTAGTCATAGAAAGCACCGTTGCCAACATATTTTAGTTGCATATTGTGTGTGCTCCCCTGTCTGTGATTAATGTTGGTTAAAACAAAACAACAACAACAAAAACAAAACCCAAAGGACAAACTCAGTCCAGTCACAACTCTAATGCGCCAGACTAAAGATCTGAGTCACCTCACCAGTCAAGGAATTGTAACCAGATAAGATGAAGGTAGATGGGACACACAATTGTTATTGGATTAAAGAAGTTATAAATACTGGCAATGACTCTCTGACCAGTCACAAAACTGAGGACTGTAATACTTAGGAACATTTCTTCCTAATTTCTGTGTATACTAACCAACTTTTCCTTCCCCCTGCCAGTGCCCTACCATATAACATAGGACAGGTTAATAGTAACCAACTTCACATCTCAGTATTTAAATTATAGGACATCAAGGGATTTGTAACTCAACTAAAGAATAAACTCACCCAGTGATAAATAAAGGGGCTTTGTCTACTCTTTTGGGAAAGGGCTGGCATGCTTTTGTTTAAATGATGGAAACTTATATCATATTAAGCAGAACCACAATTGTGTTATATTCTTTTCCTGGGAGTTAAGTATGATTATAAAAGGTATATACAGGGGTCAAGTCAACAAGGATGACTCTGGTGATTATGCCTTATATTGACTTGGCTAAACTCTCTTTTATTTAGCTATTTATCGCAGAATCCCTTTCCCTGCATATTTCTAACATGAGGGATTTGAAAGGCACAAGTGAAGCAGCAGCCACCCACTTTTATGAAGGAGGTCTGACATTTGGGGTCTTGGGAGGCACTGCTGCATTCCACCTGTGTTCTCGGCAGGCAGCTGTGCTGATGTGGGCAGCAGCCAGGTCACAGCTCCTCCAGATACTTCGGGGTCTCTTTTCAGCTTCACCAAATCCTGGGTCAGGGTTAGAGAGAGAGCAAGGGAGGGAGAGAGGACAGTTTAAAAAAGGGGCGGGGAATCTCATTGAAATAGAAGGGAAACTAATAAAAGAAAGGGATCAAGAGGGAGGGGAAGAGGGTAGGGCATGGGGAAGTGCTGGGGAACCAAACCTACCACATTATGCTATATTCACGTACAAATATACCACAACGAATCTCGAATATATATACATACATATGTATATAATTATAATGCACTAATTAAAATAGTACTAATAATAATGGAAGGGCGATCAGTAGAGGAGAGCAAGCATATCAGAATGAGGGAAAGGAAAAGGGAATGAAATTGATGAAAGTACATGCATGTACAAATATGGCATAATAAATCCCACGGCTATGTATAATTATAATAAATGGATAAAAAAAATTTTAAATTGCACTCACTTCTCTGAAGGTCACCCCATAAATGAAGTTGGTGAGAGATCAACATGGGTTCCAGGGAAACAGTACTCTAGCTTGTTCTTGTTCTTGGGCTTCGAAACCCACCACCTCTTCTTGACTGCAGGTTGCCCTGACTACAAGCCCAGCATTAGATGCAGGACCACTGACTTATATAGACTGACTAACTCACCCGCCACCAATTATGTCAGGTCAAACCCCTTAGATCTCCCAAAATGGCTCTGCTTCCCTGACGGAATCATAACTGATTCCCTCTCTCCTGGGGCACAAGTGTGCCTCCTGCCTCAGCTTCTCAAGTAGCTGGGACTATAAGCGTGCCACAGTGTCAGGCTGCAGTTGTACACTTCCATCAGGAAATGTCTAGTTGTCTCTGTATGTGATGATATAATAGTTACTGATTATCAATACCAAGATCATTATTTCATTATTGTTTGAAAAATAACAACACAGTTCTTCTTTTATTAGCTATACTTTTGTAAAGAGGAATGAAGCAGCTGTTTTATTTTGAGTGCAATTTATATAGGAAAGGCAGGATAAATACCTTTCCCCACCTTGTATGGATTCCAAAATAATGATCTGGTTCCCTAGCATCTTCCAAAGATGACCAACAAAAAAATTTTTTTAATACATTATGAACTTATGAGCATAATTGAGGAATCTAGAATAATTGCAGTTATTAATCTTATGGACATTTTGGAGGTATTTGTGCAGTTATGCTATTTTGGGGCAATAAATGACTCTTCAAATGAGTTCTGCATCACTTTAACACACCTGTGTGTTAAATGGTTTCCTTTAACGGTTTTCTTATTTTCTGAGTGTTTCAGACTCAATTCGAGACATGGAATCAACTGTTTCTCCAAAGAACACTAGTTTAAGTGTTAAATAAGTTTTGGAAAGAGCTAGAAAAAGCAACTTTTAATTTTTATTTTTTTAAATTTAGATTAAATTAATTTAACTAACACATAAAATTGTACATATTGATGGGCTACCCTGTGATGTTTTGATATAAGTATACACTGTATAATGTTTAAATCAGGCAAAACAAATCTGCCACAGTCTGGCTGGGCACAATCAGGAGCCATTTGTCAAAAGAAACTAACTTTATTTTTAGAACCACACAGGCCAAACAAAACAGCCTCTCAGGAAAAACCCTCAGAGCCCCAACTGCCACCACCGGCTTCCCACAAGCCTCTCTCCACCTCCCACAATCCTCCTGCTCTTGAGGCCGATTGGCTGGGTCACGTGGGCGGAGCCAAAAAAGTCCCCCAATGAGCAGCTCCGTGGTCTGAAAGGGCAGGGAAACAGCCCAATGAGCATCACCGCAGAGGAGCCAATCAGCTAGATGTTGCTGGGGCCGCTGTAAGCCAATCATCAGCTGGCAGCTGGAAGTTTGCTGGGGCCCCTTTGGCTGTGGCTCTCAACACAAATCTATCTCCTCAAACAATTTTCATTTATGTTGAAAACATTCAGAATTCTTTTCTTATAGTTTGTTGAAATATACAGCATGTAATTGTTATTTATAGTCACCCTATAGTGTAATAGCACATCAGAACTCCTTATTTCTATCTAACTGTAATTTAGTAACAGTTAATCAACCTTTACCCATCTCTCCCTCCCCTCTCTTCTCTCCAGCCTCTGGTAACCAATGTCTAGAGCTCAACTTCTATGAGTTCACCTTTTTAAAATTCTGCATATTAGTAAGATCATACAGTACTTGCCTTTCTCTGCCTGGTTTATTTTGCTTACCATAATGATCTCCAGTTCCATCCATGTCATCCCAAATGACAGGAAGTCATCCTTCTTTATGGCTGAATAGTGTTTTATTATGTATATATGATACATTTTCTTTTTCCATTCATCAACTTGAGGGGCACTTGGGTTCTTTCCAATTCTCGGCTATTGTGAATAGTGCTGCAATAAATATGGAAGTATAAATGTCCCTTCAACTGACTACTTTCATTTCCTTTGAAAATATCCCAAGGAGTCTGATTGCTGGATCACATGATAATTCCATTTTTAATTTCTTGAGGAATATAGTTTTCCATAATGACTGTACTTATTTACATTACCACCAATAGTGTGTGAGGATTATCTTTCCTCCATATCCTTGACAACACGTATTATCTCTTCTCTTTTGATAACAGCCATTCTTACTGGAGCATGGTGTTACCCCACTGTGACTTTGGTTTGCATTTCCCCATGATGAGCAACACTGAGCATTTTTTCACATCCTGTTGTCCATTTGTATGTCTTCCTTTGAAAGATGTCTAATTAGGTTTATTGACCATTTTAAAATCAGGTTGTTAGCTTTAGTTTTTGCAGTTCTGGGGATTGAATCTAGGGCCTTGCACAGGATACACGAGCATTTTGGCATTGAACTCATCCCCATTTTGGTTTTTAACTATTGAGGTTTTTGATAACTCATATTTCTCATATAGAAGAGATTCTTTCTTAAAAAAAATCATTTTGTCTTCCAGATAGTAACCCAGGTGTACAGTTTTCAGTTAGCGTCTCTCATTCTGTAGGTTGTCTCCGCACCCTGTTGATTGTTTGCTGTGCAGAAGCCTTGTAGTTGATGTAATCCTGTTTGTCTATTCTTGCTCATATCTCCCGTGCTTGTGGAGTCCTACCCAAAACACCCTCGCCCATGCCATTGTTCTAAAGTGTCTTCCCTATGTTTTCTTCTAGTGGTTTTCTAGTTCAACTCTTAAATTTAAGCCTTTGATACATTTTGAGTTTTTTAAAAAAATTTTTTTAACTGTAGATGAACACAATACCTTTATTTTATTTTTTATTTATTTTTATGTGATGCTGAGGATGGAACCCTGTGCCTCACACGTGCTAGGCAAGTGCTCTACCACTGAGCCACCATCTCAGCCCCTTGAGTTTCTTTCTTTATTTTTCCACACATGGAGGAAGCTTTATTCATCTGCTAGGGCTAAGGAAATGCAGGCTTGGGTGTCTCATTTCTGTCATTTTGGGCTTCTGCCAGCTCTCTGTCCATCCACTTCAGCTCAGCCAGCCTCTTCTCCTCCATGGCTACCCTCCTCCCTCCTCTGCTGGTGTCTTTTTTTTTTTTATCTTTATTAAGTTTATTTCAAACCCAACGTCTTCCATAAATAGTTTGTTTGTTTGTATGTTTATTTATTTGCGGTACTGAGAATCGAACCCAGTGCTTCACACATGCCAGGCAAGTGCGCTACCACTGAGCCCCAGCCTCTCTTCTGCTGGGTTTTGTTTTGTTTTGTTTTACGAGTACTCATCCCATCAACCATTTTTTTTTTTAGTTGTAGATGGACACACAACACCTTTATCTTTTTATTTATATGCGGTGCTGAGGATCAAACCCAGTGCCTCAAACATGCTAGGCAAGCGCTCTACCACTGAGCCACAACCCCAGCCCTCTGCCTGGGGTTTTAGGTGACCAGTGCCTGGCTCTGTAGGTCACTCCGAGGACCACGGTGGAATAGTGGCCGAACTCGATGAGCAGAGAAACCTGTACAATCTTGTCCCTTTTGTTCATTTTTGCAACTGGTATGAAATAGAATCCAAGTTTCATTCTGCTGCATCCCATCATCATTTATTGAAAAGACTCCTTTCTCCCATGTACTCAGCACCTTTGTAGAAAATCATTACTTCTGGGTTCTCTATTCTGTTTCATTGGTTTGTGTGTCTGACTTCATGCTGTTTTGATTACTACAACTTTGTAATATATTTTGAAGTCATGTACTATAACACCTTCTGCTTTGTTCTCACAATGACTTTGGCTATATGGGGTTCCATAAAAATTTTAGAATTTTTTCCCCTAGTTCTGTAAAGAATGTCATTTTTTAAAAAAGTTTTTGGTGCTGGGGATTGAACCCAGGGCCTTATACATGCAAGGCAAGCACTCTACCAACTGAGCCATATCCCCAGACCCTCCTTATTTTATTAGTGCATTATATATAGTCATACATATGATGGGATTTGTTGTTACATATCTGTGCATACACATGATATAATAACATAATTTGGCCAATACCATTCCCCAGCATCTTCCCCCTCCCTCCCTCCCATTCCTGTTTTGATAGGGATTGCATTAAATCTATAGATACCTTTGGTAGTATGGGCATTTTAACAAAATCAGTTCTTCCAATGCATAAACTTAGAATGTCTTTCCATTTATTTGTTTATTTATTTATTGTGTATGTGTGCGTGTGTGTGTGTGTGCACTTCAAGTTCTTTTATTAATATTTTGAGGTTTTAGTTGTAGAGATCTTTCACTTCTGTTAAATTTATTCTTAGGTATTTTATTTTTTAAATAACTGTTATAAATGAGATTGCTTTCTTGATTTCTATTTCAGATAATACTTATTTGTACATAGCAATGCTACTAATTTGTGTGTGTGTGTGTGTGTGTGTGTGTGTGTGTGATGTTGGGGATTAAACCTAGGGCCTTGTGCATGCAAGGCAAGCACTCTACCAACTGAGCTTTATCCCCAGACCTAATTTTGTGTATTGATTTTATATCTTGCAACTTTGCTAAATTCATTTATTAGTTCTAATAGGTTTGGGTCAAGTCTTTGGGGTTTCTACATATAAGGTCATGTTATCTGCAAACAGTGACACTTTGACTTCCTCTTTTCCAATTTGAGTCCCTTTATTTCTTTTTCTTGCCCTATTGCTCTGGTTAGAGATTCAGTACTATGTTAAATAAAAGTGGGCATTCTTATCTTGATCCAGGTCTTAGAAAGTTTCCAGATTTTCCTCACTCAGTATCATGTTAGCTATTGGCTTATTATATGTGGCCTTTATTACTATAATTTGCTCAGTATTTTATCCTAAAGGAATGTTGAAATGATCATATGTTTTCATTGTTGCTGTTGTTTTTTGTTTGTTTGTTTGCAGTGCTGGTGATTGAACTCAGGACCTTGTACATAATTAGACAAGCCCTCTTTTACTGAGCTACATATCCAGCCCTGATCATATGGGTTTTGTCCATTACTCTGTTAGTGTGGTGTATCCGGTTTATTGATCTGCATATATCAAAACATCTTTGCATCCCTAAGAAAAATCACACTTGATCATGGTAAATAATCTTTTTAATATATTTATAAATTCAATTTGCTACTATTTTATTGACAATTTTTACACACATGTTCATCAAGAATATTGGTTTGTAGTTTTTTTTCTTTGTAATATCCTTGTCTCAGTTAGGTATCAGTATAATGCATCAGAGAATGTGTTTGGAAGAATTCCATCCTATACAATTTAAGAAATTGAATAACTGAATAACTTAGGAAAACTGATATTAGTTATTTTTAAATATTTGGTGACCTTATGAGTGAAGCCATCTGGTCCTGGGCTTTTCCATGATGAGAGAATTTTTATTACTGAGTCAATCTCATTACTTGTTATCAGTCTTTTCAGGTGTTCCATTCCTTCATAATTCAGTCTTGGTAAGATGTATATGTATAAATCAATAAATAGAAGATGCAATAATTGAAAAAAAAGATGTATATGCACAGGAATTTTCTTACTTATGGGTTACTAAATCTGTTGGTATATAGTTGTTGAAAAGCTTTTAAATTTTTAAATTTTTATTTGTTATGTATGTATGTATTGAGATGGAGTCTCACTATATTGCCCAGCCTGATCTCAAGATCTTGGGATCAAGTAATCCTCCTGCCTCAGCCTCCTGAATAGCTGGAACTATAGGCATATTTCACTGTACTCCATTGAAAAGTTCTTTTGTTGTTGTTGTTATGGGGTCTTACTAAATTGCTAAGTCTGGCCTCAAATTTGTTATTCTCCTGCATTAGCTCCCATGTCTCTGGGATTACAGATGTATGCTACACACCCCATTCAAAAGCTCTTTTTATTTTTATAATAAAGTACATCATGAAATCAAACACAGGAATACAGGATTTTTTTTAATTAACCTCACCATTTTAATCTCTTTCACTCTTTTTTCTCATAACCAAAAAACCAACATAATCATTCTTTGGCTTTATCCTATAATGCATATACAACAGTCTGATAGTTCTGACACTAATACAAACATTATGATTACTGAAAACAGTTTAAGATTTATTTTTTTTTCTTTGGGTATATCCCACTAAGAATATACAAGGCCTGGGGGTGTAGCTCAGTGGAAGAGCTCTTGCACAAAATATCCAGCACTGCAGAAAAGTATACAGTCATATTATAGAATTTAAACTCATTTAAAAATTTCAAATATTTTAAAATAATTTGAAATAATTTGGATTTGTGTGGTTATGCCCCCAGCTCAATGCATAGTTAGATTTATTTATCTTATTTTGCTTTTGATATCCAGGGATTGATTTTTTAAATTACATACTCTATATTTATGTAAAATGTTTATACATTTTCATAGTTAAATGTATCAAACAAAATATATTCAAAGGGGTTTTGATAGGGATTGCATTAAATTTTTCCATTAATAAACTTGATGGTCACTTGTGTTGTTTCCAATTCTTGGCTATTGTGAATAGTGCTGCAATAAATGTGGAAGTACAAATGTCCCTTCAACTGACTACTTTCATTTCCTTTGAAAATATCCCAAGGAGTGGGGTGGGATTGCTGGTTCACATGATAATTCCATTTTTAATTTCTTGAGGAATATAGTTTTCTATAACGACTGTAATTATTTACATTCCCACCAATAGTTTGTGAGGATTATCTTTCCTCCATGTCCCCTGCCAGTTCCCTACCTTATAACATAGGACAGGTCAATAATACCCAACTTCACATCTCAATAGTTTATTACCTCACCATTTTAATCTCTTTCACTCTTTTTTTTCTCATAACCAAAAAACCAACATAATCCTGTTTCTGCTCTCCTTTCCTCCAGCATACCATACCCACTTTTTGGTTCCCTTTTCATTTACTAATATGTCTGAGGTGTCACTCTGTACCAGTATATAAAGGTCTCCTCTCTTCTTACATCTGCATGATATTCCATCATATGTAAATACATATACATAGTTAATCCCACTAGTTCCTTCTTAAAGGATATTTGTGTTATTTCTTTTGTTATTATACATAATTGAATAATTAACCTTTTAGAACACTTTGTTCAGATGTTGAAGCCACCCATCTCCAAGTCTGTTGGTTTTTTTCAGAGAAAGCACTAAGCAGGTTGCATGAACCTGTAAACCAGATTCATATTCTTCTAGTATAAGTGTTCCCCAATTTTTGATATTATATTATTTGGAATTTCTCTATATCATATCTAAATATTAAAAACATTTAATACAAACTTTACTTATCCTTCATCATTCATTGCAAGAGTATAATCTTCTGAAAATTTTATTTCCTATATAGTTTTGTATTTGGTCACGGGGTGAAAATGTATTTCTTATTGTGAGTTATAGTCAAAAGGCACTCAGTCAGAAGGGGATAAAAATAGCCGAGAGCACTCATAACTGAGGGTTACGTTTTGTTTTTCAATTCCTTAACCCCAGCTCTCCTAAAGCTAGAGATGCCAACCTTCCCACTCCAGAGGTCAGTTCTCTGCTCTTGCTCCAGGGTTGATGTCCAATGTCAGCTCTGCCCGCCTGCCCAGCCATCCACTTAGCCATCTGCACTTTTCCCTACACTGTGCACCGATAGCCTGACTGTTACCGCCTCTTGACATCACTCTTGTCACCCATATTGTCTTGTCATTCTTGTGGCTGATGAGTGGAGGAAGCCTCTCTCTTTTAAAGTGGCAGTCAGATACCAGTCTCATATCCCTGTTTCTTTTAGCATGCTGTTAGAACTCTGTTTATTAAACCATTCACCTCTTCTGTCCTTAAACATATTCTCCGCCAAAACCATGCTCTCCTAAACTACCACCATGTCTGTCTCTTGCTCTTCACAGCTTTATCCACAGTCTCGACCTCTTCACACCCATTCATTTGTCAGCCCACCATCCGCCTTGGGGAACAGGTGCCCGAGTCAGCACAGATGAGAGGGGCTGGGAGGAATTGAAGGCTGATGTGATTACATTTCAGGGGTGGTAAGGATGGAGTCCAGGTCATGTTCCCTCAGGGAACCTAGACTACTACTTGTAGTGCAGTCATAGTCCCTGGGGTCCTCTCAGATCTGAGACCACGGGTTAGTTTTCCCTCCGTTCCAGCTTCCAGTGAAATGCAGGCATTCATCCATTCACACATGGAGCCTGTGGAGGTCCATCAAGGTGTCACTAGGTAGGTAGAGTCACTAAGGGGTCAGAGTACTTCCTATGCAGTAGTGGGCTGGGCTTGGGAGAAGAACCTAGTGATCCTCAGCCCACCATCCAGGAAATCAAAAATGTGATTTCTCAGACTTCTCCACATGCCTGACCTTATGTTTCTACACATAGTCAAATCTTCAGAGGAAAATAATATAAAACACAAAACTGAGCAATCTAGAGGAAACTCTACTTAATTGTTTAGCAGGGGGGAGGCAGGACCTTTGTGAAGAATATTTCTGGCTCCCCTTCCATACCCACCAGCCACACAAGCTGCTGGGAGCTGGGAAAGTGAGTCCCTTTCTCCTTGACCCCCACCCCCACTTCCAGTCAGGAAGTCCTGATTGGTCCCAAGAATTGTACCTGATTCTTCTCCTTGTATGCCCTCTTTCTGTGAGAGAGGGTACAAAATAGATCATTAAGGGTAGTATTTTTAAATACCAAAAAGTATACTAAGAAAGAACTAAAGGGAGAGAGCGAATTAAAATTGGATCCAATGATGAAAAAATATTTATATAATAGAACTGCTTGTGTTAGAGAGGTACAGAAGGGTGGTGGTGCACACCTGTAATCCCAGTGACTTGGGAGGCTGAGGCAGGAGGATCACAAGTTCAAGGCCAGCCTCAGTAATTTAGTGAGACCCTATCTCAAAATAAAAAATAAAAAGATCTGGGAGTGTGGCTCAGTGATGTAGTGCCCCAGATTCAATTCCCAGTACCAATAAATAAATAAATAGACAGAAGGGTAAGTCATAACATTTTTTGATAGGATACAGAAGAAAGGAATAGAAGTGAACTTTTATTTTTTAAAATTTTTATTTATTTATTTATTTGTTTGTTTGTTTATTTATTTATTGTGGTGCTGAGGATTGAATCCAGAGCCCTGTGCCTGTGAGGCAAGCAATTTACCAACTGAGCTATATCCCCAGCCAAAAGTGAACTTTTAGATTGATTTTTGTTTGTTTATTTGCAGATTTGACTTAGGACCAATGTAAGTACTTTACATAATTATAAAACAAAATTAAGTTTTAGAAACAATCTCTTAAAAATTGAAAACAAAATAAAACAAATGAACCTAAGTGTAAATCAAATTAGTGGCATAGACACACATAGGGGGCCTGCTTCAATGAGTTGAAAGCATAGTAATTTGATTGCTTTTACCGGTGGGATACATCCTAAGGGCAAAAAGAACTACTATAGAATTTAAATCTGTTTATGAAAATCATGTTGTTGATGGCAGTGCTAGTACTATTATTTTGAGACTGTTGAATGTGTATTATGTGGTGAAGAAAGTGAGCCATTACGTGATATTCGAATGTCATTCCCAGTGTCACTGAGAACCAGGATTCTCAGCATAGGAAAATAAAGATACAGATGTAAGACAGAAGAGCTTACGTGGAAACCCTGAAGAAATTTATGAAGAAATCATCTCAGGAAAAAATAAGTATTTTTTAGTTTGTTCATTTCAAAATCCGGAAAACAATGACCAAATTTTAAAAAATGTGCATAATCTGACACCTGCTTGTGATCTTAAAATATCACTTTCCACTATAAGAAATTATAACTCCTTGAAGAAATGGCTGACCCCATGGCTAGGGCAGCCTGAAACACCAAACAGCAAGACAGTTATCAAAAACCACGGAAGTCAAAGGAACCATTGGTAAGAAGCTTCTGATGGTTAAAAAATACCAGTGTGTTTTATTCAGATTAGGGTATCTTCAATTATTTGATTGCAACAAGTTGTTTATTCTTTATTTTAGATATTTCATCAATGAATATCCTCAGGCTTTTCCTCCATACTAGTGCTGCTAGAACTCTGTTCAGTGCAAGAGGGGAAAAACAATTGATCAAAGAGAACGTTACTCATAGTTTTCTATCCCTGGTTCAGTTGTTTTTGTTTTTCCCTATTGTTCTGAGCTTCTTATCATCTAGTATACTAATTTCACTTTACAAAAATCACATTACCATATTTTCACATCAAACCATTATTTGATGCATGTTTTTTTGTTTATCCTACCATCTTTGTAATAAAATATTTTATTGAGCTGAATACTCTGTGACATATATGTGTGGCTTAATTCAATAAATATATATTTATATGTGAATACAAACATATTTATATTTTTATTTACATATGTGAATATAAATATATATTTTGAATATAAATATATATTTTCTTCTCTTGACAAAAAGGAAAACCACTGAAGTCTTGTCAAAAGGGCTTAGAAGCCAACTTTAAGAGTCTTGCACTGGCTAAAGATGGGACAATTTGTGCATCACATGAAAATGTTCAAATGAACATCAGTTGATAATAATGCTAAAAAATTAGTCACTGTAAGAAGCTAGTAAACAATTCATCATTTTGAGAACTGCTAAATTAAAGAACACAGTTAAAGCCAGGCATGGTGGTGCATGCCTGTCATCCCAGCAGCTTAGGAGGCTAAAGCAGGAGGATTGAGAGACAGCCTGAGCAACTTGGTGAGGCCCTTTGAGACTCTGTCTCAAAACAAAGGGCTGAGGATGTAGCTCAGTGATTAAGTACCCCTGGGTTCAATCCCCAGTACTTAAATAAATAAATGGGCAGAATTAAGCATTTATGTTTTCCTTTGATGATCTATGCCATTTGGTAACCAAATAGTAGGTGAAAGAAAGTTCTTTATAAAAGTATTATATAAATGAAGAAGGCATGATAGAATTTGAACGAGACACCATGTCCCTCTTGATAGAACACGATATCATGATATCATGAGGTTGTCATGAGAAAAAAATAATTGAACTTGAACATGACCAAACCTCCATATCAAATCATCAATTTGTAGAAGAAGAAAAAAAAATGTGAGAGTAGAGAAACCTGTTAAATAGCACCCAAGGATTTGGGTGTGTAGCTCAGTGGGTAGAGTGCATACTGCATGCTTAGCAGATGAGGATCTGGGGGGATGGATACCATGGGAATGTGGTTAGCAAACTCCAGACTGTGGGAATCCCTTTAGGACTAATGAACCACTTTTATCAATCAATAAATTTCAAGGCAAAAAGAAAATGGTCAAATTTAAAAATGAAAGAGAAGAGATATATCAATCATTCACAATGTAGACACCTTTTCCAATCATGATTTAAGCCAATTGTGTAGATACATATACACAAATATTTATGACATTTGAGACAATTGCAAACTGAATACTGATGGAATATTTTATGATATTAAGAAATTGTTTGTTTTTCTAGGTATGGTGATTTTTATTTTAAAAAACATGGCACTATCTGGGTGCACTGGTACACACCTATAGTCGCAGCTCCTCTGGAGACTGGGACAAGAGGATTCCAAGTATGAGGCCAACCTCGGCAACTCAGTGAGACCTTGTCTCAAAATAAAAAAGAAAAAGGTCTGGGGGCGTATCTCAGTGGTAGAGTGGCCTGGCCTTATTCCCCAATACTGCAAAACAAACAAACAAAAAATCACTGTGGCCTTTGGTTTTACTTTGTGATGCTGGGGACTGAAGAGAGAGCCCTTGCACATGCTAATCCTGCACTCCATCACTGAGCTATACCCTTTTTTTTTTCCTTTCTAAATAAAGACCTTATAATTTAGTAATGCATACGAAATATTTATGAATAAAATATTTGGAATTTTTTCCAAATAATAATATGGGAAGGGACAAATCACTGGAAGAATATATGACATAGCATGATTTTTGAGTTATTATTGTTAAAAATGATGATGAAGGGCTGGGGCTGGGGCTGAGCAGTAGCTCACTTGCCTGGCATGTATGAGGCACTGGGTTCAATTTTCAGCACCACATAAAGTCTATCAACAACTAAAAAATATTTTTTAAAAATGCTGATGAGGGGCTGGGGATGTGGCTCAAGCGGTAGCGCACTCGCCTGGCATGCGTGTGGCCCGGGTTCGATCCTCAGCACCACATACAAACAAAGATGTTGTGTCCACTGAAAACTAAAACATAAATATTAAAAAATTATCTCTCTCTCTCTCTCTCTCTCTCTCTCAAAAAAAAAATGCTGATGAACGGTCTGGGGTTGTGGCTCAGTGGTAGAGCGCTTGCCTAGCACATGTGAGGCCGTGGGTTCGATCCTCAGCACCACATAAAAATAAATATATTGGGCCCAGCTAAAAAATAAATATATTTTTTTAAATGCTGATGAACACTGGAGAGTTCACCACTGTCATGTCTACATTTAAATGACTTTAAAATTTCCCATAATAGTCAGATGTAGTGATACATGCCTGTAATCCTAGCTACTTGGGAAGCTGAGGCAGGAGGATCACGTGAGCTCAGGAGTTCAATACCAACCTGGGCAACTCAGCCAGACCCCATCTAAGAAAAAGAAAAAAAATCTCATAATAAAAAAATTCTCAAAAAGTAAAAGCAGGGGCTGGGGTGGTGGCTCAGTGGTAGAGCTCATGCCTAGCATGTGTGAGGCACTGGGTTAGATTCTCAGCACCACATAAAAATAAATAAAGATCCATTGACAACTAAAAAAAAAAAAAGTTAAAACAATAGAGAATTACAAAATTGCCAAATTCCACAGAATAGTCGGATGTCAACGAAGAAGATTCTCTTGATTTGGGCAAGTAAGGCATCATTGGGCCATTTTCAGTAGTTTCAACTGAGCAGTGAGGATAGAAGATAGCCTGAAGCAGGTTACAAGTTAGGGACTTAGAATACCTTGGTGCCTGTGGTTAGCAGAGAAGTTTTCCTTTCATCTCTCTTTTCAATTTTTTTTTGTTTGTTTTAAAACATTCCAAGGCAAGCATAATATGAAGACAGTATAAGAAACTGCCATAGAAAGTTGGTGTATCATCTAGCTCCTATCTCTGTGACATACAGCTATTATTGTTCCACCTGCACATTTCCTGTCCATTTTTTTTTAGTTGTAGATTGGAACAATATCTTTATTTTATTTATTTATTTTGTATGCACTGAGGATTGAACCCAGTGCCTCAAGTGTGCTAGGCAAACGCTCTACCCCTGAGCTACAACCCCAGCCCTCCTGTCAAGTTTTTGATGAATTAATTTAAAGTAAATCCCAAATATCATTTAATTTCACGTGTATATAAATCAGTTTTCTTTTGTAATTGATAAGAACCTTTTTTTAATTAACAAAACACCGGGAGCACAGCTAACAATTTTTTTTTTTATTGGTGCAATATAGTTGTAAAAAATATCTAAGGCATGATGTGATCCCAGGGCCTTGGGAGGCTGAGGCAGGAGGATTGCAAGTTCAAAGACAGCCTCAGCAACTTAGCAGAGAAGTCAAAATAAAAAATAAAAGTGGTGGAAATGTGGCTTAATGGTCAAGTGCCCCTGGCTTCAAATCCTATTACCAAAATAAGATAAAATAAAATAAAAATCAAAGGATTTCTGGGCTGGGGTTGTAGCTCAGTGGTAGAGTACTTGCTTTGCATGTGTAAGGCACTGGGTTTGATTCTCAGCACCACATAAAATAAATACATAGATAGATAGATAGATAGATAAAATAAATATAAAAAATATTTTTTAAAAAATCTAAGGATTTCTTAACAAGATGTAAAAAATACAAACAAAATTTTTTAAAAGCACAAAGGAAAGCTTATATGTTTTTTAGCATTCAATATTTTAAAATTCTATTTAACTAAGATCATCACAAAAAGGGGAAAAGGTAGACTGAAAAAAGATAAAAGTCATATAACAAAGATTGAAGACTGACAGCAAATCAATAAGAAAAAGGAAAATAGTCTAATAGAAAAATGATCAAAGCATAACAAAAAACTTCCTGAAACTTCCCGAGCAGGCTATCTAAAGTGCTGACCAAATGAAAAGGTGCTCAACCTCCCTGGTAATCAGAAGAGACAAAATGAAATCACAGTGAGGTACCTACCATTCTTGACCTTTAATATAGGCACAACTTAATCTAAAACTATACGTTAAGGGGCTGGTGTTGTGGCTTAGTGGTAGAGCACTTGCCTAGCATGTGTGAGGCACTGGGTTTGATTCTCAGCATCACATATAAATAAATGAATAAAATAAAGGTAAATCAACATCTAAAAAAAATTTAAAAACCATACCTTAACAAAATGTATGGGTAAATAGGAATTCTCAGGTCCTGCTAATATGAGTGTATGAGTGTAAATTGGAAAGAAATTTAGAAATCAAAAAAGAGTAAAATGAATCACACTATTACTTGTAATTATAATGTACCAATAAAAAAAAAGAAATTGAAAAAGTTTATGTACCCAGAAATTCCCCTCTTAAGTATAGAGCCCATAAAAATCTTGCACATTTGTATAATGAAACAAGGATGTTTACTGCAGCACTGTTTACAATAGAAAAAAATGGGAACAATCTTAATGTCCAGCAATAGAAAGATAAAGAAATAAATTATGCTTTATTCATCTAATGGTATTAATAGTAACTAGAAGTTAAAATTTGGATCAAAGTAAAAAAACATATTGGGTAAAGAATGAAAGATATAGGGAAAATGTCAAGTATCACATTATTTATATAAAATGTAAAATTATGGTATATGTTATTTATGAATAGGTACACACAAAAATAGTGTATATACATGGGAGGAGGAGATGAGAGATATCAAACACCAGTTATCTCTGTGAAAAAAGATGAAAACACAGGGGTTTCAACTACATCTGTTTTTGTTTTTTCAAGACTTGAGATTAAGATATAGAAAATATCTTGGAGTGGTGACACATACCTGTAATCCCAGTGACTCTGGAGGCTGAAGCAGGAGAATTGCAAGTTTGAGGCAATTTAGCAAGGTCTTCAGCAATTTAGTTGATTTTTTTTTAAATTTTCATCAAAATAAAAAAATAAAAAGACCTGAGAATGTATATAAGTGGTGAAGCACCCTTCGGTTCAGTCCCCAGCACCAAAAATAAATACATACATAAATAAAATTTTTAAAAATCTTAAGATTAAGAACTAACTAGCACATGGATATTCATTATGTATTTTTACTACTCCCCTTTATGTGCTTGAAATATTGCTAAAAATAAGAAAAAAAAATAAGGGTGAATAGGGAGGTGAGGAAGTAGGCAAAGCTCTTGGCTCTGAAGTCCAAGAAAGAGGAAGGTAGCTAGAAAAGGAAGAAGGTCCAAGACTCCTAAATAGAACCACATTTTTGAAATGCTGACAGGTCAAAGGTCACGCCATGCCTTTTCACTCTCATTATCCCTCTCCAGTGTGACAAATAATGCTTGGCAAATAAGTAAGCGCTCTGTGAGTTTTGTAAATGGATGAATGGAATTAATAGCCAGAATTGCTTCCACAGAAACAGTTGGCATCAACAAGACATATAGTTGAACATTCCTTTTTAACAAAGTTGCTCAGAATTTCCTGAATAGATTCCTTGGAGACAATTCCTTTCCTCTCTCTCTCTCTTTTTTTTTTAAAGCCATATCCTCTGCTTAAATGGAGATTTGTGCCAGGCTTGCTATCTCTGATTATAAATCAGCATCCTTTTTTATTACAACTCTGATTAGGTATCTATTTAAAAGTAATCTGCATACAATAAAATCTAACCATTGTAAGTGATTCAATAATTTGAATTACTTTGTAACTTTAACTGATACATAAAATCATACATATTTATGGGGTACTATGTTTCAGTACATATATATTGCGTAATGTTCAAATAAAGAAAAACATATATCTCCTCAAAAATTCATCATATCTGTAAGGTGGAAACATTCAAAATCCTTTCTTCTAGCTTTAAAATATATGTGTGTGTGTGTGTGTGTGTGTGTAGACACATACGGTATACTATTGTTATACTGTATAGTTGCCCTGCTGTGTAATAGCACAACAAAACTTTTGCTTTTATTTAACTTAGTTCCCCATCTCTTCCTCCCCACCACCCTCCCCAGCTTTGATAACCACCATTCCACCCTCAGTTTTGATAAGATCAACTCTTTTATATTCTGCTTATTAGTGAGATCATACAGTACTTGCCTTCCTCTGCCTGGTTTGTTTCGATTGACATAATGATTTCCAGTTCCATCCATGTCATCCCAAATGACAGAATTTCAATCTTTTTATAGCTGAACAGTATTCTATTTTGTGTATGTACCATATTTTCTTTATCAACTGACAGTCACCCAGGTCGTTTCTACTTCTTGCCTATTGTGAATAGAGCTGAAGTGAACGTGGGAGGGCAGAAGTCTCTTTGATAGATGAATTTCATCTCCTTTGAAAATCTCCCAGGTAGTGGGATTGCTGGGTCACATGATAATTCCATTTTTAATTTTTTGAGGAACTTCACACTGTTTTCCACAGCGACTCTCCTAAAGGATTTACATTCCTACCAACGGTACAAGTGTTCTCTTTTGTCCCCACCCTCTACAGCATTTCTTCTTCTCTTTCATCTTTTTGGTAATAACTATTCTAACTGAAGTAAGTTGCACTTCCCTGATGATTAGTGATGCTGAACATTGTTTTCATATACCCGATGTCCATTTGTATGTATTCCTCTGAAAAAAAAAATGTCTTTTTAGATCACTTGCGCACTTTTAAATGGGGTTGTTTGGGTTTTTTTGTTTGTTTGTTTGTTTTGCTATTGAGTTTTTTTTAGTTTGTTGTATATTTTGGTTACTAACCCCTTGTCAGTTGTACAGTTCGCAAATTTTCTCCCATCCTGTGGGCTGTCTATTAGTTGATTGTTTCTGTTGCTGTATGAAAGATTTTAGTTCGATGTAATCTTATTTGTCTGCTTTTGCTTTTGTTTCTTACACTTTGGGATCTTGTCCAAAAAATCTCTTTGTCCATTCTAATGCCCTGTATCATTTCCCCTGTGTTTTCTTCTAGTATTTTCATAGTTTTACATCTTACATTCAATGGTTTTCAATATATGCATAATATTGTTATGACTATCGTCATGGTCCAGTTTAGAACCTTCACATCACTTCAAAAAGTAACCTCACACCTATTTGCAGATAGTCCTTCTCAGCATCCCAACCCCTGGCTAACACCCAACCACTTATTTGCTATCTGTTTCTAAAAATTACCTTTTCTGGATACTTCATATAAAAGGAATCCTATAAAATGTGCTTATGCCAGGATTTTTTCACTTAGCAGAATGTTTTTGTTTGGTTGGTTGGTAAGGGGTGTTTTTGTTTGTTTGTTTGTTTGGGACCAGGAACTAAACTACTGAGCATCCCCAGTCCTTTTTTATTTATCTAATTTTTAAAAAAATATTTTTAAATTGTAGTTGGACACAATACCATTATTTTACTTATTTATTTATATGTGGTGCTGAGGATCCAACCCAGGTCCCTACATGTGCTAGGCAAGCACTCTACTGCTGAGCCACAACCCCAGCCCCTATCTAGTTTTTCTTTTTGAGACAGGATCTCTCTTAAGTTGCTTAGGGCCTCACTAAGTTGATTGCATGAATATATTGTATTTTATTTATCCACTCCTCACATTATGGAACTTTCGGTTGTTTCTAGTTTGGGGCTATTATGAAGAATGTGGCTATGAACACCGGATTACATGTCTTTTTTGGCATCTGTTTTTGTTTCCCTTGTCTAGGTTCCTAGGAGTGAATGGCTGGGTTGTTTTTGAGTTGCTGGACCATGTTACATTCCTGCTAGCAACACTATCAGGTTCCACTTTCTCACCAACACTTGTTATTTTCTGTCTTTATAGACATTCTAGTTGGTTTGAAGCGATATCATAATTTTAATTTGTATTTCTATAATGACTAATGATGCTGAGCATATTTTCATGGGTTTTTGGTGAAACGTCTATTTGAGTCTCTTGCTGTTTTTCAAATTGAGTGTTTTCTTCTCATCAAAGTGTAAGCACTTTAGATATTCTAGATAGAAATCCTTTATCAGATATATGATTTGCGATTTTTTTTTTTTTGGAAGTCAATCGTTTGTTTTCCATTCAATGGTGTTTCGTTTTGTGGTATTAGAAATTGACCCCAAGCCTCATACATGCTGGACACATGCTCTGCCCCTGAGCTGAACCTCCAGCCCCTAGACATAGTATTCTGTCTTAAGGAATTTACATATATGGATATACCAGAATCACTGTGTAGAAAAGAATTAGCTTAGATGCCTGTCTTACATAATATAATGTAAAAAACCCAAGTGAATCTTACTTATTCATTCTATTCTGGTTATTTATTAGTATAAAGCATATCACCCCAAAACTTTGTGGTATAGAATAACAATAATTTATTTTGCTTAAGAATATGCAACTTGATTGGTGCAACCATTCTGGAGAGCAGTATAGAGATTCCTCAGAAAACCTGGAATGGAACCACCATTTGACCAGCTATCCCACTCTTATGTTTATACCCAAGGGACTTAGAATCAGCATACTATACTGAGGAGGTGGCCACAGCAATGTTTATAGCAGATCAATTCACAATAGCTAAGCTATGGAACCATCCTAGATGCCCTTCAACAGATGAATGGATTAAGAAAATGTAGTATACAATGGAATTATTAGTCAGAAAGAAGAATGAAATTTGGGTCTTTGCCAGTAAATGGACGGAACTGGAGAATTTCATGCTAAGTGAAATAAATCAATCCCCCCAAAACAAAGGCTAAATGTTCTCTCTGATAGGCAGATACTAACACGCAATAAGTGTGAGGGGGGGACCGTAGAAATTCATTAGACTAGACAAAGGGGAATGAAGGGAAGAGAGAGGGATAGGAACAGGAAAGACAGGAGAATGAATTGGACATAACTTCCCTATGTTCATATGTGAATTAATATCTCAGAAAGGACCAATGAATGTGAGTAGGAGAAGAATGGAAGTGTTCAGGAAAAGCTATAGAACAGGCAACAGAAAATCAAGTCTGGTGTCCAGAGAGCAACAAATTTGGATGGTCCAGGGGAAAGTACTACTAGATCTTGTTGATGAAGAGAGTGGGAAGTAGAAAAGAGAAAGAAGGCCATTGTCTAAAAATAAGTGGCCAGGAAGACAATATGGGGCAGAGGAACAGGAAGAGAGAAGACCCCAAACCACAGGTATTTTTTTCTTGTTTAACTCAGAGGAATATTTAAGTGTCCATATTTTCCAGTGTATTAAGATCAGTTTTGAAGTAGAGGATATGGAAGACATGGTGGACCACGATGAATATACAAACCAGAAAAGAAAAAAATGCCTTCTGGTGAATTAAGTGTGCCCTGCTCTTTTCAGTCTTTCCTGTTCCATTGCGAATGGGCCAAGACCCCACTAGGACAATGCCATGGTCCCAGGACATTATACTGAGAAAAATTTCCTCCTTGCTCCTCTCCAGAAATCAACTCTAGTTTCCTTCCTTCAGCTCATTTTTAACAAAAAGTTAACTCCTATGTCCGTTATCCTCCTGGACACTGAGGTGCTTAGATCATTTGCAAAATTCAAATCTAACTTCAAAAAATGAAAAATCCCCTATTTAAGAAATCTTTTAGACAAAATTCAGAATAAGCTTTCCAGAAATTATCAGAACTGTGGCTTATGTCTAAATGTCCCTAAGTAACTGAGATATCTCTATGGAATTCTGGGTGCAGTTTTTGTTGCTGCTTAAGGTTTTTTCAGCGCTGGGCATACAACCCAGGGCCTCGTGTGTGCTAGCCAAGTGCTCCACCATTGAGCTATATCCCCAGCGCCTTGTAGCTTTATAATAAGCTTAAACTTGTTTAAGCTAGCTGGATATGGTTTTGGTTAGTAGAAACAAGAGTGTTAACCAATAGACAATGGTTGAACTTGCTGAGACCTAGTCTTGACCATGGTAAGTCTCAGCACACCTATGACCCCATGTAAATATTTAGAATAGCTTGACTGTGGCTATTTCTCTGTGTTGACTTTTCAGATTTTTTTCTCTTTTAAAATAATAGGGTTGTTTTTTTTTTTTTTTTTTTGGTTGTTGTATGTTGTTTGTTTGATACTGGGAATTGAACTCAGGGGCACTCAACCACTGAGCCACATCCGCAGCCCTATTTTGTATTTTATTTAAAGACAGGGTCTCACTGAGTTGCTTAGGGCCTCCCATAGTTGCTGAGGCTGGCTTTGAACTCATGATCCTCTTGTCTCAGCCTTCCAAGCTGCTAGGATTACTGTAAAATAATAGTTTTATTGAGACATAATTCACATACCACACGGTTCATTTTTTTTTAAGTATAGTGGCTTTTAATATATTCACAAAATTGTGCCACCATCACCACAATCAATTTTAGGCTATTTTCATCACCCCAGGGAGAAACCTCATATCCTCTATTTACAATCACCATCAATTCTGTCAGCTCTCCTGTCCTTAGGCAACCACTCATCTACTTTCTATCACCATAGATTTGTGTCTTCCGGACGTTTGAAATCAGACAACATGGGGTCTTTTTTGTCTAACTTCTTTCACGTAAAACTGTTTTCAAGGTTCGTCCATGTTGTAGCATGTATTAGTACTTCAGTTCTTTTTCTTGATGAATACTATTCCATTATATGGATATACATATAATCTATTGATTAGTTGGGGAATATTTGGGTTGTTTTGATTCAGGGGTTACTATAAATAATGGTGCCATGAAATTTTGTATGCAAGTTTTTGTTAGGAGGATGTTTTAAATTCTCACTTCTATAAACCCAAGAGTGGAATGGTTGGCTATCGAATTATTCTTGCCTTCTAGTGTAAGGGTCCGGCAAACGTCGGAGGAAGAGACCACCAAGAGACCGACTCATGCAACCGCAAAAGGGGGTTTATTGAAGAATGCAGCGCGCTGGGGCTCCGTGCTCACTCAACAAGGGAGAGCGGCCCAGAGCCCCGAGCAGGGGTTGAGCAGTGCTTAAGTACACTTTTTGGGGAGGGCAGGGACTTTACATACATCACAGTCTCCTTTAACAAATCACCATACACCACGGGAAAATCAAACAACAATTCTTAGACATGATTAGTACATTCATTGGCGGGAACAGGTCGGGCGGGAAGGGGGGGGTACATTCAAACTGATTGGTTTGGGCCCTGAATGCCTATGTGTCAAACTGCACAGGGTCCAGGTTATTTATCTACTGGACAGTCCCGGGAATTGTTTTAACAGCTACAGGAATTTCAGGTTTGGGGTGTAGCATAGGAACTTAACAATACCTGGTCCTTTACATTTTAACTCAGGCTTTGCAGCTTAGAAACTTTACAATACCCGGTCTTTTACACTTTAACTTCAATTTCTTTTACTCTTATATTCCCCACTCCTTTTTCTGACTACTTTTAATCTTAAAAGTAATAAATCATAATTATTGAAGGGTTTCACATTTCATGAGTTATTTTGTGTTCCCTGGAATCATTTTCTGCATGGCCTCCATTTTAGATTTCACTCGGTATTAGACCCCGATTTATCTAACTACACTGACTACCTAACTTTAAATCTGGCTTCATTCCCCCCTCTAATTTGGGAACTCCTTACTGCTGTAAGGAAGGGGGGGCAAAGAGAATCTTTCTGGCTTCTTCAGGCTGAAAAGGGACGGTGTGGGGCAAGCAGTTTGGAGTCCCCCTTTAAAATCGGGTCTATTGAGTGGTCCATGATAGAAGTCTGAGAAGTAATAGGCTGGAGGGCCATTTGAGTGATGGGTGGTCTATAAGAGAAACAAGAATTCATTAGTACTGGAACCATATTGATGCAGCAATAAATGCCATAGCACAGGAATATGCCAATGAGTATAATGGCAAAGACAAAGACTAACAATGTTTTCTACCAGGAAGTACCAAGAACCAGGAGCTAAGATATTGTTTCCATGACAAAGTTGCTGAGGACATGGCTTCTATCTGAGCATGTAAATCTTTAAGGACATTTGTCACATTGCCAGAAATGTCAGGGATGTAAACACAACATTTAACTTTTAGGGTTACAGACGTCCTTTTCCTTAAGATACAGTTTAATAATTTAATGTCATCTGATCTTGCAAAATCCTTTTACTAGTATGACCTCTGTGTCTAATAGAGAAATCTTTAATTCTGTTACTTAGGGCTGGATAACCATACTTGCAAACACTAAGCCTACCTGTGTAAGTTAGAAATAAAGGCCTTAAACTAAAAACTACTCTGGCAGTTCCTTTTGATAGTTATCAGGCATTCCTGTCTGAGAATCTCTTTTGTAGCCTCCAGTTTACTTATTTATGGAAGTTACATTTAACTATTATTATCATTTAAAATGCCCAGGAACAGCTATGCTTTGGCTTTGACTGTCTTTGCTAAGTGTTTAAGATGAAGCAAGTCAAACTGACTTTTGTTTCTATCTATTGTTAACAGTCAGCTGAGTTTCCCTGGGAGTCCTCGGGGAACTTACAGCAGCTTCTCAGTTCCACTAGTGCCATTTGCGCTGCTAGTGCCATTTGCGCTAGGATGGGTCCAGGCCTTGCTTGACCATGTGGCTTCCCTCAGAAGCATCAGGGATGTCTCCCTTTTCTGATGACCCTCCTCTTCACAGCAAATGCACTGATTGGCTTTCTGTCCTCCACTGGTCTCATTAATCTCACTGATCGGGAAGTTATGTGGCCCAGAGTTGAGAAGCTCTTTGGAGAAGTCCCCTATTCCCTGACTCAGACTGACTCTGAGGGCAAGAGCCAAATATTGGTTTTCTTGGCCCTTTTAATTTAACTTTAATTTTAGAACTTAATCTTAAACATCCAGCAAATAAGCTAACAGCCTTATATTAAGAGCACTGGGCTTTAATGTCTATCTCTCTATCCTGTAGGTGATAACCCCTTATCTAAAATTAAACAAGGCCCTGGGTTCAATCCCCAGCACCACAAAAAATAAATAAATAAATAAATAAATAAAATAAAAAATAAAATTAACCCAGGTTGTGAGTTCTTAAAGCAGTACCTCTTTAAAACATTAACAGGCAATCCTTAGACCATCTATAAGCAAACTACAAATTAAAATTAACTAGGGTAAAAACATATTTAGTTTATATAATAGCTACCTTGAATTTTGGCAGGGTTATACATTATAATCCCCTGGTTGAGATCCTAGTAATCTTGGCATAAACCAACTTTTGGACACAACTTTAAATGTACTGAAATCTGGCTTACTTCTTTCATAGTCTCTTTCACATGAGGTGGGACATAGAGCCTTATCTCAAGTAAGGCGGGGCTCTTCATAAATCTTAAATACTATAGTTCTGTAGCTGATCTTTGCTTTTTAGACATCATTTTACAAAGCCTACATAAATTATTGCTCAAGTTTACATGAATATTAACTAACACAACATAATATCACATCTAAAACATGAATTAAAGGCTGAAAACTTCTAACCTTTTATAGAAAAGTAGCAAAGTACTTTTGTGTTTTACAATAAAACCTTCACACAGATTAGGCTCTCGTTAACTTAAAAATACATTTAAATTGTGTCTTAGTGTAAAAAGTAACATAGAACTTTACATATCTTATTGATAACAAGTCCAGTTATAGAACACAAATGATATAAATAAATCTCCAACATGCTTTTTTTTCTTAAGCCTTAAATTACCATACAACTTTAGAACACCAGCTTGATATAATGCTCTTTTGAAGCTTCTACCTTACAGACTTGTATACCTGGAAGATATGAACACATAAAAATTACCATAATTTCATTGATGCTTTTATATTAACCAAGTTTAGCTTTTAAAGAAATAACATTACAATATTGAAAAATAACAGCTGTTGTTTAACCATAGTTGTATAATCTTTAATTTCTTTAAGATTATTTGTTCAAAAACTTACACATATAACCAACTTACACAAACCTTTTTTATATCACTTACTTAAACCCTCTTAATTACTTAATCACATAGACTCTCTTATCCAGAAACACATTTTCCCTCTATTAAATCCACACCTAGAAACTTCTAGTTTTTCTTTTCCATCTGTTAACCTCTTTCTGTTCACATTTTGAAACAATACTTGTAAATTTCTGATTTAACATTTTATTAGGGCCTTTTTTGAACACCTAGAAAAACTTATAAGCTTAATTTTAAAGACATCTTTACTTTTATCTGTTTACCCAATTTAAATTGAACCATTTGAATCACGTGAATCAAAGATATTTGGATCCATTTTTTTTAACTTTTCATGAGCGCTCCTCATCTGTCAATTGTCATATCACTGCATGATATATGGACATACACACATACAGACATACTGACATACAACACATAACACAAGCGTGCACACATACACAAGGCCTTGTAGCTGTTTTTTTTTTTTTTAGGTGAAATCTCCATTGCAATGTTTAAAAAACTCCACAGTTGATCAAAAATAGAACTGATCAGAAAACACCAACCCGTCTGCAGGATCAAAATCATGAGCTCAAAAAAATAGAGAATCTAAGAAAAAGCAAGAGTCCTAAAAAAAAGATGAAAAGATGACTGGCCAGTAATTAGTAAATACCATATAATTTACTTTTTGGTTGGGGTCTAGTTTGAGTTCAGGTAAAAAGACACTTT
>NW_025999969.1:2374866-2457732 GCF_001458135.2 Marmota marmota marmota
TATCCTTGCCCAAGTTAATGCACTGGAATACCTAGTGAAATTTTCTCAGGCTACCCAGTTCAAAATTGAAACTCTTTAATTTTTTTATCCTAAGTATTTAAGTTTTCTAGCATGAACTATCTGAAATCAAACTAAACAATTGTTTAAACCCAACTTTTAACTGCAAGATAGTGCAATGCTTTAGAAACCCATTCAAATACCAGGTTGTTACAATTAAAAAAATCATCTTTTAGATACACATTTAGCCAAGATCATCCCCAAGAAACAATCTATAATATCAACACATTACTGCATTCATTGTCCCCTTTTTTTTTAAGTAGACAGAGGTGGAGTAATCCTTAAAGTGCAGGTAAGGAATGAGAGAGTTCCCCAAAGCAAAATGGCTCTGGCAGCTGCTGGGAGTCCCTCAGTCCCACCTTTTACTTACAGGATTAGTTCCTCTGGTTTGGTCTGACCCCAGGCACTAGGCACTCTCTATATCTCCTAACTTTTCAGTAGTCAGCTCCCAAAAAGTTCATCCTCTGCTTGCAGTTGTTTCGAGTGCTAGGGGCTGGTCGTGGCGCACCGCCACGGTGGAAATGCGCCCGGTGGTGGTTGGTCGCCGGCCGGGGGGGGGGGGGGGGGCCAGGTCCCTGCCGACCCTACCCCCGACCCCGCCCACCCACCCCTCGCGCCCGCTGGAGCGTCCCCCCCTCCGGAGAGGGGAGACGGCGACGGGGCGGAGAGGACAGACGGGTGGAGGGGCCCGGAGGAACAGGGGCAGGTAAGATTCTCCATACTGCCGGGTTAAATCCTCCGGGCAGATTGCGTGGACCCCACCCGTTTACCTCTTAACAGTTTCACACCCTCTTGAACTCTCTTTTCAAAGTTCTTTAAAACACAGCTAAAGGGGTGTAAAAGGTGAGAACAGATTCTGGGCCCTTGAGCGGGATCAAGGGTCAGGGACAGAGGCGTGCAATGGCTTTGTCCAATACAAACGCGACACAGACAAGGACAAACAGTAAGCGTTAACACGAGTACCCTAAAGGCAGACAGTAAACTCAACACGAGACAATGAGTAGCCGGCAAGACCTGACGGGTTGGCAGCAGAGTACACCTGATGAGGGCTCCTCCGTCCCTCCACCTGATGAGGGCTCCTCCATCCCTCCGTTTCCCGAGTCCTCCAAGGCATCCCTTGGAGACGTGGCCTGTGGCTTCAGGACACGTCTGTCCACCACCGCCGGGGGGGAGCTCACGCTCTCCGCCGGCAGCCACTCTGCCAACCCTTAAACCGAAAACTGAAACCAAACTGAGCTGAGCAATCGCAAGAAAAAAGAAAAAGGCGCCCTACTTACCCCTAGAGGAGTCCGTTGGGGTCTCCTTGTCCGGTGCTGCGGGATTCCCGACCAATGCACCAAATGTAAGGGTTCGGAGAACGTCGGAGGAAGAGACCACCAAGAGACCGACTCATGCAACCGCAAAAGGGGGTTTATTGAAGAATGCAGCGCGCTGGGGCTCCGTGCTCACTCAACAAGGGAGAGCGGCCCAGAGCCCCGAGCAGGGGTTGAGCAGTGCTTAAGTACACTTTTTGGGGAGGGCAGGGACTTTACATACATCACAGTCTCCTTTAACAAATCACCATACACCACGGGAAAATCAAACAACAATTCTTAGACATGATTAGTACATTCATTGACGGGAACAGGTCGGGCGGGAAGGTGGGGGTACATTCAAACTGATTGGTTTGGGCCCTGAATGCCTACGTGCCAAACTGCACAGGGTCCAGGTTATTTATCTACTGGACAGTCCCGGGAATTGTTTTAACAGCTACAGGAATTTCAGGTTTGGGGTGTAGCATAGGAACTTAACAATACCTGGTCCTTTACATTTTAACTCAGGCTTTGCAGCTTAGAAACTTTACAAAACCCGGTCTTTTACACTTTAACTTCAATTTCTTTTACTCTTACACTAGGACTCTTGCCTCTGCTCTTACTCCACACCCCTGGCTTTGGTAATAGAGGCCATGCCTGAATTTTGACCCTGACCCATAGCCTGTAGTCTCTTCTAAAGTTTCCCTTTTCCTATAAAAGACATAGAATTTCTCAGTTGCTCTAGTTCCTATCCCTGAGTTACCTCCTCCACAGCTGGGCTCCTAACTACCCGAATGCACAGTCCTGCCCCGGCCCGGGCTCTGTCCCTGCCCAGTCCCAGCCCTGCCCCGGCCACACCTCAGAGGGCTGTCTGTAGGCTGACTGTTGTAGTGAGAGCATGGGCTTTGGAATAGCACACTCCTCAGTTTGAATACTGACTCAATCACTAACAGCTGTGTGGTAATCCTGTCATTTCTGGTGTTTTGTTTTGTTTGAATCCAGGGACCCTCTATCTACCATTGATTATCATCCCCAGTCCTTTTTACTTTTTCATTTTGAGACAGGGTCTTGCTCTGTTGCCCAGGCTGACCTCAAACTCGCCATCTTTCTACCTCATCCTCCCAGGTAGCTGGGATTGCAGGTGAGCACCACCGCCCCTGGCTTAGTCCTGCCATTCCTTGGGGACTTACCATCTGCGAGGCTCTAAGCCAGGTGCTTTACACAGATGATCTCACTTAATCCTACACGCAGGTGTTCTGACTGTTACCATTATGCCTGTTTTTTGGATAAGTAAACTGAAACTCAAAGAGTTTAAGTAACCTGCCTAAGATCAAGCAGCCATAGCCTCCATTTGAGCTTGACCTTTACAGAGTTGGGATACTGCCTCATTTGGTTGCTATCAAAACTTGCTGCTCCTGCCATGAACTGCCCTATGTAAACCATTTTTCCATCAGCTTCTAGGCAAAGTGGACTTTGGACAAGACTCCTCCATCTTCTCCTTGAGCCAGCTTTCCAAATGAAGTCACCTTCCTTGTCTCAACACCTTGTCTCTCAATTTAATTGACCTGTCAGTGAGCTACTGAACTTGGGTTCAGTAACAGTAGTTCTGTCTTCAGTTTTTTTGAGGAACCTCTCTACTGTTGCCCATAATGTCTGAAAAATGACATTCCCAGCAATAGTGTGAAAGTTCTCTTTTCTCTACATCCTTACCAGCCCTTGTTATCTTTACTCTTTTCAATTACAGCCATTCTCCCTGGGGTGAGGTGATATCTCATCGTGGTTTTGACTTGTATTTTCCTGATGATTAATGATGTTGAGAATTTTTTTCTTAAATGTTCTGGTTGGCCATTTGTATGTCTTTCTTTGATAAATATTTATTTAGATGTTTTGCCCATTTTTTAAAAATCAGGCGATTTGGTTTTGTTGTTTAGTTTGGGGATTTCTTTATATATTCTGAATATCAACATCTTATAAGATGTATAATTTGTAAATATTTTTTTCTGGGTGTATAGGTTGTTTCTTCACTCTGTTGATTTTTTCCTTCACTGAGCAGAACTTTTTTTAGTGTGATGCAATTTTATTTGTCTATTTTTGCTTTTATTTCCTGTGACTTTTGGTTTTGTCCAAAGAATCTTTGTCCCCTCCAGTGTCCAGAAGTGTTTCCCTTTTCTCATTGGATCATTTCAGAGTTTCATGCCTTATATTTAAGTCTTTAATACATCTCATAAGAGATGGCTCTGGTTTTATTCTCCTGTGTGTGGATGTCTAATTTTTCAGCATCATTTTTCAGAGAGACCTCCCTTCTCCATGGAGTGTTCTTAGCACCTTTGTCAAAAATCACTTGGCTATAGATGTGTGGAAGTTCCATTGAATTTTTTTAAAAAATTTTAATTTCTTAGTTGAAAATGTAATGTCTAGGAATAATCAAGCTTGTATTATTATGGCTCTATCTCATAGTTCTACAGAAATAGTATTCTGTCAAAAAAAAAAACTTGCTATTCCTATGACCAACAAATATAAATGAGAAACATTCAACAACACCAGTAATAAATTTGCAAATTTAAATACAAAGGAGATAGCATTTGCTTTCTAACGGACTGCTAAAGACTTCAAAGAATCTTTGGTGAGAATGAAAGGAAGCCAGACACTGGTGTACATGTATTTTGATAGCCCTTTTGGAGGTCAGTTGAGTGATGCGTTTTAAGAACCTTAATGAGGGGTTGGGCTGTAGCTCAGTGGTAGAGTGTTGCTTCACTTGTTTGAGGCACTGGGTTCAATCCTCAGTGCCACATAAAAATAAATAAATAAATAAAATACTGGTATTGTGTCCATCTACATTAAAAAATTAATTTTAGGGCCTGGGATTGTGGCTCAGCAATAGAGCATTCACCTAGCATGGGTGAGGCCCTGGGTTCGATCCTCAGCACCGCATAAAAATAAATAAATAAAATAAAGGTATTGTATCCAACTACAACTAAAAAATAAACATTTAAAATAAATTAATTATAAAAAAGAACCTCAATGATATATTTATCTTTTGGTTCTGAAATTCCACATCAAAATTTATATTACAAAGAAATGTATGTGGACAAAGAACTAGTAATGTATCTTTTTTTGTTAAATATTTTTGAGATGTAGATGGATACAATACCTTTATTTTATTTATTTACTTATTTTATGTGGTGCTGAGGATCGAACCCACATGTGCTAGGCAAGCAACTCTACCACTGAGCCCCAACCCCAGCCCAATAATATACCTTTAAGTGTACAAAAATATATAGATAGCATGTTTGTATTTTTTAAAAATTAAAACAATATAATTAAATGCACACAAAAATACACAGTAAAACCTCTAGAAGAAAATATACCCCCCCAAAATTAACAATGGGCAGCTCTTAGGTAGATGCATTATTTGTTTCCTTTTGCTTCTCTAAGTTAAAATTTATAATTTAAACAACATACACAATTTGGGTTCTCTGCTTCCTGTCATGTCCTGAGTGCTTTCCTCCATTACACCCTTCTATTGAAGCCATATGCTGATTTTAAGTTCTTTGGGTATAAACCATGGAGTGGGATAGCTAGGTCAAATGGTGGTTCCATTCCCAGTTTTCATTTCCCAGTTTCATTTTCAGTTCCATTTCCCAGTTTTCTGGGGAATCTCCATACTGCTTTCCATACAGGTTGCACCATTTGCAGTTCCACCAGCAATGTATGAGTGTACCTTTCCCCCCACATCCTCGCCAACATTTATTACTTCCTGTATTCTTGATGATTGCCATTCTGACAGGAGTGAGATGAAATCTTAAAGTAGTTTTGATTTGCATTTCTCTAATTGCTAGAGATGTTGAACACTTTTTCATATATTTGTTGATTGATTGTATTTCATCTTCAGTGAAGTTTCTGTTCTGTTCCTTAGCCCATTTATTGATTGGGTTATTTGTTTTTTTGGTGTTAAGATTTTTGAGTTCTTTATATATCCTAGAGTTTAATGTTTTATCAGAGGTGCATGTGGTAAAGATTTTCTCCCAATCTGTAGGCTCTCTCCTCATGTTATTAATAGTTTGCTGAGAAGAAGCTTTTTAACTTGAATCCATCCTATCTATCTAATTATCAATCTATCTATCTATCTATCTATTTGTTTAGTGGTGTTGGGGATCAAACCCAGGGACTTGTGCATGCAAGGCAAGCATTATACCAACTGAGCTATATCCCCAGCCCTTCCCATTTATTGATTCTTGATTTTACTTCTTGTGCTTTAACAGTCTTGTTAAGGAAGTCAGATCCTATGCCGACATGCTGAAGATTTGGGCCTATTTTTTCTTCTATTAGGCACAGGGTCTCTGTTCTACTGCCTAAGTCTTTGATCCACTTCTAGTTGATTTTTCTGCAGGACACATCTGAAATACAGAAGATAATTAGAACTATTTTGAAAATTTATACTTCAAAAAAATAGAAAAATTGAAGACACTGACAAATTTCTAGAGACATATGACCTACCCAAACTGAATGAGGAGGTTATACATGATTTAAACAGATCAATTTCAAGTAATAAAATAGAAAATGCCATCAAAAGCCTACCAACCAAGAAAAACCCAGGACCAGATGGATTCTCAGCTGAGTTCTACAAGACTTTCAAAGAAGAATTAACATTCCTCAATGGAATTATATTGAGGAATTAATATTCCTCAATGTATTACATGAAATAGAAAAGGAGGGAAGCCTTCCAAACTCATTCTATGAGGCTAATATCACCCTGATACCAAAACCAGACAAAGACACATCAAGGAAAGAAAACTTCAGACCAATATCCCTGATGAACATAGATGCAAAAATTATCAGTAAAATTCTGGCAAATCACATACAAAAACATATTAAAAAGATAGAGCATCACGAACAAGTGGCTTCATCCCAGGGATGCAGGGTTGGTTCAACATATGGAAATCAATAAATGTAATTTATCATATTAATAGACTTAAAAACAAGAATCATATGATCATCTCAATAGATACAGAAAAAGAATTTGACAAAATATATCACAACTTCATGTTCAAAACACTAGAAAAACTGGAGATAGTAGGAACATACTCCTACTGTCTATGCTAAGCCCAAGGCCAGCATCATTCTAAATTGAGAAAAATTAAAAGCATTCCCTCTAAAAACTGAAACAAGACAAGGATGTCCTCTTTCACCACTTATATTCAACATTATCCTTGAAACTCTAGCTACAGCAGTTAGACAAAAGAATAAATCTATATTTCAGATGTGTCCTGCACAAAAATCAACTCAAAAAGGTAAAAAACTCAAACTATCACTATTTGCTGATGACATGACTCTATATCTAGATTTTATATCTAGATCCAAAAAATTCCACCAGAAAACTTCTAGAACTAATAAATGAATTTAGCAAAGTAGCAGGATATATAATCAACACCCATAAATCAAACACATACCTATACATCAGCAATGAATTCACAGAAAGAGAAATTAGGAAAACTACCCCATTCACAATAGCTTCAAAAAATAAAATAAAGTACCTAGAAATCAATCTAACAAAAGAGGTGAAAGACCTCTACAATGAAAACTACAGAACACTAAAGAAAGAAAGTGAAGAAAACCTCAGAAGATGGAAAGATCTCCCATGCTCCTAAATAGGTAGAATTAATATTGTCAAAATGGCCATATTACCAAAAGTGTTATACAGATTTAATTAAATTCCTATTAAAATCTCAATGACATTCTTCATAGAAATAGAAAAAGCAATCATTAAATTACCTTGGAAAAATAAAAGACCCAGAATAGCTAAAGCAATCCTTAACAAGAAAAGTGAAGCAGTAGGCATCACAACACCAGACCTTAATCTATGCTACAGAGCTATAGTAATAAAAATGGCATGGTATTGGCACCAACATAGACTTGTAAACCAATGGTACAGAATAGAGGACACAGAGACAAACCCACATAAATACAGTTATGTCGTATTAGACAAAGGTGTCAAAAACTTTCACTGGAAAAAAAGATAGCCTATTCAACAAATGGTGCTGGCAAAACTGGAAATCCATATGTAGCAAAATGAAATTAAACCTGTCTCTCACATTGCACAAAAATCAACTCAAAGTGGATAAAAATATTTTTTAAAAAAATAAAATAAAATAAAGAGCTAGGATGTATTCCAGTGGTAGAGCTCCCTGGGTTTCACCTCCAGTATCGCAAAACAAAAACAAGAAAAAGTGTGTGTGTATAAGAGAGAGACTCAGTCTCACATACAAACATGCATTACTGAGAGCCATAGCCAAGTAGGAATGACGCATGGCAATTTCCTTGTCAGCCTACCCAATGTTGCTTAGAGGGAGGACTCTCCATTGTGGAAATGGGCTTGCCTTGGACCCAGGTCATTTTCAGTGACATTGCATGAATGTTTGAGAAAGGTGACCCTGCTCAAGGACCAGGGTGGACCCGCGTTTAGGGTGGATCTGGGTTTAGGGTGGATCCTGCTGGGGATAGGGCGGTCCCAGGTTTAAGGTGGATCCTGCTGGGAATAGGGCATATCCTGCTGCCTCAGGCGCCTGCTCCTTGAGTTCCTGTGGAGTTCTCGCGGGGTTCTGAGAGTATTTGGTACGCAGAGCCCGGTGGAGGGTGGATTTTCCCAGTGCGGGTGAGAGTTCGGGTGAGAGTTCGAGGAATAAAGAATTGCTGTTTGAATCTACAAGGCGGTGTGGTGGCCCGGTTATTTTGTGCCCAGCCAGACTGCGGCAATGCATACAGACAATTTTGGGGGAAATACAATGCTGTGGAGATACATATATCCTCTTTGCAGATGAAACAAGAATTCCTTTGAACAGAGAGGTCTTATTCTGTTGACAGATAAGAGAAACACTGACTGGTCTTCCTGAAACACTACCCTGAAGTAGACAGGTTGGAAGTTGTCAGGGAATCGAAGAAACCAAGCACAACCAGCTACTGAAGTGGGACCAGGAAGGGTGAAGTCTGGGAGAAGCTTCCACTGCATCTGTGTGCCTGCAGTATGCATCTAATGACAGGCCTGGCCTGTTGTTGGTCAGCAAGGGAGCTTTTGAAAAATGAGCAGGACGTGGAGGGGAGAGGAGTAAGGACAAGCAGGCACTTCTGCATCTGTTCTTCACTCTCTCTAACCTCTGTGTCTCATCAGCAATAAATGGCTGCCAATTTACCTCCACCACCTTGACAGTTACGTATTTAACATAAAATTTTTTGTCTAAATGTTTAAGAACTCCTATTAATTAATAAGAACACAATACATGCTGTTTGAAAAATGTGTGAAACAGCAAAATAGGTTCCTCTCAAAAGAAGATATCCAAATGGCCAAGAAGTACCAGGGAAATGCAAACTAAATGACCAATAAGTGTCTGAGAAATGCAAATTAAAACCACAATGGTAACTGCTACACATTCACCATAATACCAAATGTTGGTGAAAATAGGGAGCGGCTAGAACTCTTACAATTGCTGATGGGAGTTCAATGCCTTGGAAAGCGGTTTTGAAAGATTTACTAAGGCCATATAGAGTTCATATAATCCAGTGATTCCATTCCTAATTATATACCCAAGTGAAGAAAAGTGCATATGTCCATCAAAAAAATCTTTAAAAATATTTTTTAAAAAGTTTATAGCAACCTCATTCACAATAGCTTCAAATTGGTAATAGCCCACATATTCATCAAAAGCAGAACAAACATGTTGTGGTGTACACATAAAATGGACGGCTATATAATAATGAAAAACAGTCAAGTACAGAAAACAGCAGAATGTCACAGATAAATCAAGCAAAAACAACAAAAAAAGGCAGATATGGAGTATAAAAATAAGTAAACTAATCTGTAGTGATAAGTCAGGCTGGTGCACTGGCACATGCCTGTAATCCCGGTGACAGGAGGCTGAGGCAGGAGAATCACAAGTTTGAAGCCAGCCTGAGCAACTTAGCAAGTCCTAGTCTCAAAAATAAATAAAAAGAGCAGGGGATGTAGCAAGTGGTAAAGTGAGTTCAATCCACAGTACCCCCCCCACACACACACAAAAAAACATTATAATAGTGGTGGTCCCTCATATTGACTAGTGAGAACTGGGGAATCTTCTGTAATGTGGAAATTCTCTACACTGACCTGGGCAATAGTCACATGGGTCTGTACACATGCACACATTCATTGAACTATATGCACTTAAGGTAAATGCACTTTATATACTCTACTATATGTATTTTATATTCCAATTAGAAATAAAACAAGGACTATTTATCAGTAGAACATTCTAGGCAGAAAATACAATTGGAACTGTCATCCAAGCCTAAGTTGGATTGTGGCCATAGGAGGAAGCTAGACATCCATTACGGTTTTGTATTAGGATGGTGTGTAGGGTAGTAGCACACCGAGCAAGAGAACTTTCAAATGCTAGCAAATGCCACAGAGGTTATTGTGTTGAGTGTGTGTCCAGTGGCTGTCCCCATATCCCACAGTCAGGGTTTGGATGGTCTGAAGCATCTACTTGAGTAACGCAGTGGTCAAAGTCAATAATTCTGGCGGGGAGCAGGATACTCCAGACCTTGGTACCTTTAGGAGCAGGCTCTGGGTAGCTCTGGACCTTAGCAGTTGCACCTCCATCTAGATGTCTAAAGGTTGCACTTTCTGGACTGTTCTAGAAAGATACAGCTGAAGGAAGATGGCTGCAAAATTCCTGTGCAATAGGATACTTGAGCAAGGTCTTCTTTGCTGTCCAACATTCTAACATAGTCTCAAAGGATGGCAGCCCTGAGGGTAGTTGCTGCCTGATATATGAAAGATGTAGAAGCAACCTTGTCAAAGAAAAGGCCTACACGGGCTGCCGAGTTGAGACCTCTAAGTGTGTTCCCTCTGTTCCAGGGAGCAATATCCAGCCCAGGCACAGCGCTGGGCTCCTAGGTATCTTCTACACCTGGAAGGCAGCTTGATAATCAGCAAATACTGTTTCTTCCTAGGGCAAGTGACTTCAACTAAACCTGAAAAGAAGCACAGGGGTAAGGTGCCCAGAGTGGGATCCTTTCCTGCAGGTTAACCTTCAGTATTAATAGCATCAGTTACCCTCAGGGAGGCTTATTAGGCTTAGGTTGAACAAAGATCCAGGAGGAAGTAAATTGATTTGTTGTTTGTTTTGATTTTTAAACACCAAGGCTAATGTTAGATAAATGTGTTTCTTCCCCTGAAGAAAAGTCAGTTATAAGTGGCCAAGTTAGTAAAATATTGGTAAAACAGTCAGTCATAAGAACGTTGGGCATACTCTATTTATGGATTTGTACATTGAATTAAACTGAATTTTCTTTTTCCAAATCAGAGTCTTACTATGTTGCTCAGCCTGGTCTTGAATTCCTAGAATTCAAGCAATCCTCCTGCCTCAGCCTCCTGGGTAGCTGGGACTTTCAGATGCATGCCACTTTGCACAGAGTGTATATTGCATTTTCCACTTTACAGAATGTTGCAAACATTTTTAATATTCTTCAAAAAATGACTGATAAGCATCCATCATGATTGAATGCATTTCAATGATAGAATTTATTTTAACATTCTTCTATTATTGGATATTTCTATTGTTCCAAGTATTTTTGCAATTATAAATAACTCAGTAAGGAAAACCTCTGATTTGGTAAAGGCAAATCTATTTATCTTTGGGATTGATTCCTAAGGCTGAAATGACCACATGGAGGAGTATGAACATTTAAAATTTCTTGAGGAACAAGAGAACTATTCTCTTGCAACTTCTTCTGTCCACACCTGGTATACATCTGGGATTTGGACTGCCTTTCAATTCAGGCTGGAAGGTACAAGAGTAGAAAAATCAGAATATTTATTGCTGAATTAATAGTACATCGAGTTATGGTTTCTTTTCCAATTTGCGTGATATCATTTGCATTTTAGAGTCCTCAAAGAGTTACTTCATGAATTCCCTCTAGGATTCTTAGTTGCAATCAGGGAAGAGCTGAGGGAGTAGGCTTACTCCACTTAACCAGAATCCCAAATTTTGTGGTTTCTTCCAGAAGTTCTTTAATTTTATCTTTTACATTTAAATATATTATCCCTTTTGAATAAGTTTTTTTTGTATTAGGTAAATCTCAAGATTTGTTTTTCATATATAGGTAGCCAATTGTCCCAATACCATTTGTTGAAAAGACTTAATCTCCTCATTAAACTCCTTTGATAGCTTGATAAAAATAAAGTCAATCATATAAGAGTGGTTTATTTCTGAAATATGTCCCCCTCCATGGACTTTTTTTTAAATATCAGTACACATCGTCAATAACTATTGCAGCTTTGTAATATATCATGAAATCAGGAAATATAAATCTACCTTTGTTCCTCTTTATCAAAATTATATTGGCTATTTTCTATTCTAGGTCGTTTATATTTTTATATACATTTCAGGATCAAGTTTTCAATTTCAACAAAAACAAACAAACAAAAAACCTGTGCTTACCAATCTTGACTCTTCCAATCCATAACATCATATACCTTGTGTTTATTTAGGTCCTCTTTGAATTCTCTCAGAATAGTTTTGTAGATGTCAATGTAAAGGTCTTGGCAGATTTAGTTAGACTTATTCCTGTATATTTTTTTTCCGGTTTGGATGCTGTTGTAAATGAGTATTTCTAAAATATCATTTTCCAATTATTCATTGCTACTATATAAAAATGCAATTATTTTCATATATTGATCTTATTTCCTTGAACTTGTTAAATTCACTTATTAAATCTCATAGTTTTTCTTTGTAGGTTCATTAAAATTTTCTATTATTATAATAAGGTAATCTGTGAGTGAGATTTTTGCCTCTTTCTAATATGTATGCTTATCTTTCTCTTTTACTCATACATTGATTAGAACCTTCAGTAAAGTGTTAAATATAGAAACAGTAAGTGGAAGGCCTTGCCTTGATCTCGATATTAGAGGAAAAGCATTCAGTTTTTCACTTTAAAATATGATGTTAGCAGTAGGTTTTCATAGGTACCCTTTATGACATTGAAGAATTTTCTTAGGGCTGGGGATGTGGCCCAGTGGTTGAGTGCCTCTGGGTTCAATCCCCAGTACCAAATAAATAAATAAATAATACCAGAAGTGTTCCCTTCTCTATTTTCTGAAAAAGTTCATATAAAATTGGTATTCTTTCTTCCCTATATATATTATAGAATTCAATAGTAAAGTCTTGTAAGTCTGTAGGGTTTTTTTAAATATTTTTTTTGGTTGTAGTTGGTACAATATCTTTATTTATTTATTTCTATGTGGTGCTGAGGATAGAACCCAGTACCTCACACATGCAAGGCAAGTGCTCTACCGCTGAGCTACAGCCCAAGCCCCACGTCTGTAGTTTTTTTAATGGAAATATTTTAAATTACAAATTCAATTTCTTTAGTAGTGTTTTTTAAATAATTGGCCCATTTCATCTAGATATTCAAATTTCGTGACATAAAATTATTGAAAACATTTCTTTACTAATCTTTTAATGTTTGTAGGCACCATAGTTATATTTCTTTATTTATTTGTGATTGTAGGTGGGGTATAGCTATTTAATTAATCTTTACACAAAAACAGACTTTTATCTTGATTTATTTTTTCTATTATCTGAGTTTTGATTTGTTGATTTCTGGTCTTTATTTTTTTCTTCCTTCTACTTGAGTTTAGTTTGCACAGTTTTTTTTCTTCTAACTTCCTTTTATTATTTTTTATTTGTTTTAATTAGTTACACATGACAGTAAAATGCACTTATGCACTTTGATATACATAGATAGGGTATAATTTCTCATTTTTCTGAATGTACAAGTTGCAGAACCATATTGGTCATGTAGTCACATATATACATACAGTAATAATGTCTGTTTCATTCTACTATCTTTCCTATCCCCACATCTCCTCCCCTCCCCTCCCATCACTTCACTCTACCTAATCTAAAGTAACGTTATTCTTCCCTAGTGCCCCCCACCTTACTGTGAATTAGCATCCGCATATTAGAGAAAACATTTGGCCTTTGGTTTTGCGGGATTGGCTTATTTTGCTTAGCATGATATTCTCCAACCCCAACCATTTACTGGCAAATGCCATAATTTCACTATTCTTTAAAGCTGAGTGATATTCCATTGAGGATATATACCACATTTTCTTTATCCATTCACCTATTGAGGAACACCTAGGTTGGTTCCATAGTCTAGCAATTATGAATTGAGCTGCTATAAATATTAATGTGACTGTGTTACTATAGTATGCTGATTTTAAGTCCTTTGGATATAAACCAAGGAACAGGATAGCTGGGTCAAACGGTTGTTCCATTCCCAATTTTCTGAGGAATCTCCATAGTGCTTTCCATAGAGGTTGCACCAATTTGCAGTCCCATCAGCAATGCATGAGTATACCTTTTCTACCACATCCTCGTTAACATTTATTTTTGCCTGGATTCTTGATGATTGCCATTCTGACAGGAGTCAGATGAAATCTTAGTGTAGTATTGATTTGCATTTCTCTAATTGCTAGAGATATTGAACACTTTTTCATATATTTGTTGATTGATTATATTTCTTCTTCTGTGAAGCAACTATTCAGTTCCTTAGCCCACTTATTGATTGGTTTATTTGTTTTTTTGTTTTTTAGTGTTTTTTTTAGCTCTTTATATATCCTAGAGATTAATGCTTTATTGGAGGTGCATGTGGTAAAGATTTTCTCCCAATCTGTAGACTCTCTCCTCATGTTATTAATTGTTTCCTATGCTGATAAGAAGCTTTTTAATTTGAATCCATCCCATTTATTGATTCTTGATTTTACTTCTTGCACTTTAGGAGTCTTTTTAAGGAAGTCAGATCCTAGGCTGACATGGTGAAGATTTGGGCCTATTTTTTCTTTTCTATTAGGTGCAGGGTCTCTGTTCTAGCGCCTAAATTTTTTTATCCACTTTGAATGGATTTTTGTTCAGGGTGAGAGATAGAGGTTTAATTTCATTTTGGTGCATATGGATTTCCAGTTTTGCCAGCACCATTTGTTGAATAAGGCTATCTTTTCTCCAGTGAATGTTTGGGCATCCTTGCCTAGTATGAGATAACCATATTTATGTGGGTTTGGTTCTGTGTCCTCTATTCTGTACAAGTGAAAGTTTGAGTATATATATATATATATATATATATATATATATATATATAGTCGTAGGTGGACACAGTACCTTTATTTTATTTATTTATACGTGGTTCTGAGGATCGAACCCAGGGCCTCACTCATGCTAGGCGAGCCCCCCCTCCCACCACCGAGCCACAACCACAGTCCATGAAAGTTTGAATTCTTGATTTTAAACCTTTCTTCTTTTTAGTATAAATCATTAAGATTTATAACTTTCTTCCCAATCACTTCTTTAGCTCAATCACCCAAATTTTGATATCAGATCATCTCCATTTGGCTATTACATCCAGTTTTGATTTTTAAAAATTTTGATTATTTAAAAATTTTCAGTTCTAAAATTTTCATTGATTTACTTTCATTTTTACTTATTTTTTCAGTGCTGAAGGTTGAACTCAGGGTCCCAAGCATGCTGAGCACATGCTGTACTACTGGTTAAATTCCTGGTTCCATTGGGTTATTTTTTTTTTAATAGCATCTATTTCTCTGCTGAGATTTTCCATCTTTGGAAAATGTTACTATTGCTCAATCTGAGATATTTTCAAATTTCCCTTGTAACTTCTTTGATCCATGGGCTAATTAAGTATGTTGTTTAATTTCCAAATACTTGGGGGTTTTCCAGATATTTTTCTGTTATTGAATTCAGTTTTGGTTAAATTGTACTCAGAGAACGTTCACCATATGCATGTTCCGTGTGCACATGAATACAATATGTTTTCTGCAGTTTTTCAACCTCATATCCTATAAATGTCAAAAGATTGAGTTAGTTGATAATATTATTCAAAATTTCTGTGGCCTTATTGATTTTTTACTTGTTTATTAACTATTGGGGGGAAGTGTTGAAATTTCCAACTATAAATATGGACTTCTATTTCTTCTTCCACTTCTGCCAGTTTTGTTTTATGTGTGTGGAAGCTCTGTAACTTAGTACATACACACTCAGGATTAGATGTCTCGTTGATGAACTGACCTTTTTTTTTTAATCATTATAAAATGTCCCTCTTTTATCTATGGTAATCTCCTTGTCCTGAAGCCTGCTGTTTGAAATTAAATTTAGGACTCAGGCCGGGGCTGTAGCGCAGTGGTAAAGTACTCTCCTATCATTTGCAAGGCCCTGGGTTTGATACCCAGCACGGCAAAAAAAATATGGATCATGTCTTAATCTGTTTGATTTTAAGTTTATCATGTTCTTCCATGTTAAGATTATACTACAAATGAGGCTAATTTTCAAAATGACTGCATGAGTTTTTGTAAGATTAGTGTTTGCATGGTTTATCTTTTTCTATTTTTTTTAATCTTTGTTTTATTTATTTATTTTCTGTGGTGCTGAGGATCGAACCAAGTGCCTCACACATGCAAGGCAAACGTTCAACCACTAACCTACAACCCCAGCCCCGCTTTTTCCATTTCTGTGCTTTTAATCTCTCTGTGTCATTTACTTAATGGGCATCTCTTAAGCAGTGTATAATTAATTGAGTCTTTCTTTTTAAGAAATGCAGTTTGACAACCTCTGGTTTTTAAACTAGAATACCTAATTAATTTACATTTAATATAACTTTAATAGTTTTAAATCTACTATCTTGCTTTATTACTTTCATGTGTTTTTTATTCTTATCTTTCTTCTTCCTTGCCTTCTTTTGGGTTATTTGACTATTTTTCAGTATTCAAGTTGGCTTATTAGCGATATGCATTGTTGGCTTTATGCTGATAGTGATTGCCCAGGAGCTACAATGTTCAATGTTCATCTTTAACTTATCTTTTTTTTGTAGATGGACACAACACAATGCCTTTATTTTTATGTGGTGCTGAGACTCGAACCCGGGTCCCGCTGAGCCACAATCCCAGCCCAAACTTACCTTTATTCTACCTTTATATGATACAAATTCACATATAATTTAAGAAACATGCAATGGTATATTTTAATTTTGCCCATTCTTTGTGCTTTTGTTTATGTGTATTTTACCTTGTGTTCACTAAAAATCTTGCAATATATATATTTTTTTCCTTTAATTGTCTTCTAAAGAAACTCAGAAATGAGGAAAACAGCTCTCCCTCTCTGTTTCTTCTTGGCCATGTCATGAGCTGCTTTCCTCCACCCATGTTCTGCTTCCCCTCAGGCCCCAAGGAACAGAGCCAACTGTCTATGGACTGAGACTCTGAAATGAGGCCACATTTTGAAAAGCAAGTTGTCTGAAGATAATTCAAGATTATGAAGAAGGAAAGTTTGTTAGACTTCATATTCTCCAAGGAAAGCAATTTGGAAGTTGCTGCTTAGGTACTGTGTATTCGCTAAATACTCTGGAATGAGATCACAATGACCAAATCAATGCTCAAGCCTCACACTTCCTTAAAAGGTGTGTTAAAAATGTCACATTTTCTCCATTTGTCATCATACCAAGGATAAGCAACCCCCACCCCATGGATGAACTTACAGGGGCTAAATCAATAGTCACATCCTGTTCCCCAGGAAGCTTTTCTAACCATCAACCAATGAATCTTTATTAACAAATGTCCACACACCATCATGCTAGCTTAGCTTCCAAAAAGTCCCAGAACATTAGTGGGTTTCAGAAAAGATAAAAGAACAGTACTCAATGATATCGACTTTGCATTTGGACATTCTAATTTATTGCTGTCATATTATTTAATGTTGATGAGCACAAAACACCTCATAAAAGAAAAGACATGTGCCTAGCACATCTGTGGAATGAATGAATGAATGAATCCACAGGCTGGTGAGTTATTTGCACAGGATGCGCACACCAAATTCTGTGATCACAAAGGGGCCAGAACATGGGCTCTGTGGTACATTTGTTCCTAATCAAGTGGGAACTGCAAAAAAAAAAAAAGGAGGAAAAAAGCTTTTTACATTTACATTCATATTTACCTCTTATAGTACTTGATAATTTATTCCTCTGTGCATATATTCATATTTCACCTAACATAATTTTCTTTCATCATGAAGAAAAATTTTTTTAACATTTCCTATAGAACATATGTAATGAATTCTCTGGGCTAAGTGCTTGGTGAAAATGCCTTGATTTTACCTTAATTTTTGAAGGAAAATCTTCTTAATGTAGATTCTAATTGGACAGGTTTTTTTTTTTTTCTTTTGTCACTTTAAATGGTTGCTACATTGTGTCCTGACTTGTATTATTTTTGATGAGCAGTCAGAAGTTTTTCTTATCATTGATTCCCTATGTAATGCATAATTTTTCCTTTAGCTGTTTTTAAGTTCTTCTCTTAGTTTTCAAAAATTTAACGATGATGTTCCTTGACATCTTTTGATTTATTTCTAGCCTATAATATTGGGATTCTATGGAGCTTCATGGATCTATGGGTTTATATTTTGGAAATTTTGGAAAAAGAAATTTGACTATTGTTCAAATGTTGAATTGTTTATAATCATTATTCAAATATTTTTCTGCTAGAATCTCATCTCTTTTCGTGTTTGAGTTTCACATATAGATGGCTTCATGTTGTCCAGTTGCTTAGGTTTGTTAACAATTTTCCAGGCCCTTTTCTCTGTGTCCCATGTGTGTACACTTTCTGTTGCCACATGTTCAAGTTCACTGATCTTTCTTCTATGTCTCCAGTGTGGTTTTAAACCTATCCAGTGAAATTTTTAATGCATGTTTTATTTTTTGATTCTAGAATTTTCATTTCTTTTTTGCCCTTTCCATTTTTAACTGGTATTTTTCAATTTTCCCTCATTGTGTTCACCTTTTTAAAATAGTTGAAGTTTTTATTACACTGGTATGAAGTTCTTATTGATAATAACATCATTTTCATCACTTGGGGGTACACATTGGGGTAACTCTTCTCCTGGTTATTGATCATACTTCCCTGCTTGTTCTTATATCCAGTAATTTTTAAATTATATGCTAGACATGGTGGGTGCTACTTTGTTGAATATCTACAGTTTTTTTTTTAAATTTTCTTATTTTGAGGTAGGGTCTCTCTGTTGTCCAGACTGGCCTCAAACCCCTGGGCTCAAATGATCCTCCTACCCTGGTCTTCCAAGGGTCTGAGACTACAGGTGTACACCTTACCAGGCTTTTCCTTTTTTAAGTTTTGGATCTTGTTCTATCAGGGAGTTAGTTCATTTGGGAATTACCCTTTTGAAACTTATTTTTAAGCTTTTTTAGTGTGAGTCTAGAGATATCTTTAACTCTAGGGCTCGATCAGTCTTTCTTCTAATAGAGGGTCTTTCAGAGGCATCTAGCAAGGCCTCATATTTTTCTTTGGCTGGGTGAAACTTGAACATCTCCCAGCCCTGAATGAGACTGAGTAGTTTCTTAGCTCACAGCTAAAATTGATATTTGTTCTTTTTTTAATATTTATTTTTTAGTTGTAGTTGGACACCTTTATTATATTATTTATTGTTATGTGGTGCTGAGGATCAAACCCAGGGCCTCACATGTGCTAGGCAAGGGCTCTACCACTGAGCCATAACCCCAGCCCGATATTTGTTCTTTTCCAGCTAATTGTTATCAGTCCAGCCTCTTGGAGTCTTGTCCTGTGCATGTACAGTTTAGTATTCAGCCAGACTCAAGAGGGGCTCTAAGCAGATTTCTGGAGCTTCTCCTTGGCATTGCTCCTATCTCTTTGGTAATTTGCCCAACAAATTCCAGACAACTAGCCAGGTGCAGTGTCGCAGGCCGGTAATCCCAGCAATAGGCAGGAGGATTCTAAGTTCGAGGCCAGCCCCAGCAACTTAGTGAAACCTTGTGTCAAAATAAAAAATAAAAAGTATTGGGGATGTAGCTCAATGGTAAAGCACTCCTGGGTTCAATTTCTGGTATCCAGAAAAAAAAAATCCAGACAACTAAGTAGCCCTGAGTTCTGAGCTTTGTCTCCTTGAGTCAGGGAGTTGGCTGAGCTCTAAGGGTGAGCCTCCTGACACCACAGTCCAGAAACTGAATCCAGCTAGAAAGCAAGGATAGGGCTCACCTTGTCGACTCGCTTTTCTCAAGGCTCACAATCTTGTATTGCCTGTAGAACAACAGTTACTTAATGTATTTTGTCCAGTTCGATAGTTGCTTACTGTGACAGAACTAGTTGAGCGTAAATTTCTGTCAAGGCTAGAAGTATAAAGATCTTTTAGGTGATTTTTTATGTTTTTAATTTTAGGGGGTGGTAGAAATTCTCTAAATAAATTTTAGAGTTGGTTACATTACATTTTAGACTGTTTACTTGTCACAACTCATCTGTACTGTGTGTGTGTGTGTGTGTGTGCGCGCGCGCGCGTGTTGCTGGATATCAAATCCAGGACCTTGCACATGCCACGCAAGGACTCTACCACTGAGCCACATCACCAGCCCCAAATTGGTACATTTTATTGTGTGTAAATTAAACCTTGTAAAAAGGTGAAATAAAGACTTTTCGGAACAAAGCAACAGTATTAAATATTAGGCATGCAAAACATACGGAGAATAATACAGGAAATGCCTGTCTGATTATCACTCAGACTACAAAATAAAACAAAACAAATACAACCAGAAGCTCCCTGGGTATGCCTCCCTCCCCTGCAGACGTAACCACTATCTTGAACTTTGTATTTATTATCCTCATGCTTGTTTCTATCATCTGACTTCATACATATGTATCATCTTACTTTATATGTGTCTTAACAAATATGGTATTTCTTTCCCTGTTTTTAAGGTTTACATAAACGTTTCATCCGTCGAGCTGTTTTTAAATGATGTGATAATAAATAGGCAAACCCACAAACATAATTATATTTACACAGCTTCTAGCCTTGGGGCTGTACAGAAATGCAAAGTTTACCAGACTCTCAACGTTTTGAACTAACTAGACTTCCCACAGGAGGGAATGCCAAGGAAATCACTGTCATTTATTCCTCTGCCCAGGGGAAAAAAAATTAGTGAACACTCACTCTTGGCAAGTGGCACGAAAGGCAATTTGCAAGCCTGGCCCTGCTCCAACAGCTGCAGTTAAGACTCCTGCACTGAGGGGTGACAAGGGTTTGGAGGCTCCCATCAGCCTGAGTCAGCAGGTCTATCAGCGCCTGGTGTCAGCAGTTTCCTGTCAGAGAGTAACTCGCTGGACACCCTCTACCTTCTGGATGGAAATGTCTTAAGGAAATTGATTCCAGCCCCTCAGATTCAGGGTGGACCATTAACTCTGTACGTCTTATTAATCCCATAGGAAGAGTCTAGAAACATCTTTTTTCCCTTTCCCTTTCCTATGGGGCTCCTTTTTATTGAGTGCAGTGCTATGCCCATCCTCCAATGCACAGAACATGTCCCTCCTCCTTCCTGACACTGGCCCTGATTCCCCTAATTCGACATGATGGCTGCTGCTTCTTTTGGCTTTTATCTGTACCTCTTTTATCATTTCTTGTTCTGTGCCATCCTTAATGTAGCACCTGACTTGTTTCCTCTATTAGATAGAATAAGTGCCTTTAAAGTTAGGGACCTATAGGTGCCAATTTCTCTTTGGGTTCTTCTGTCTCAACTTCTTACCCTCAATCCAGGTGCCTAGCGAAATGTCTACACAGGGGCGGGAGCTCTGGCTCAGTGGTAGAACTCTGGGAGGCATTGGGTTCAATTCTCAGCACCATATTAAAAAAATAAATAAATAAAATAAAGGTACTGGGTCCATCTACAACTAAAAAATATTTTTAAATGTCTACACATAACTGCGTATTGAATAAATGAATGAATGATTGATATGAAAGATATTTTTTTCACCAAATTTAAAACAACAGAAACACTTTGATCATACAAATAATACGAAAACAACAAAAAATTTGTATTCTCGTGTTTTACAATCTCATGTTTTTTTAAAAAAAATGCATATATATATATATATATATAATTGAATCCAGGGACAATTTACCATTGAGCTACATTCCCAGCCCTGCTGTTCTTATTTATTTATTTTTAAAAATTTTTTTTGAGTCAGTGTCTTGCTAAGTTGCTGAAGTCAGCCTTGAACTTGGATCCCCTTGCCTCAGCCTCCCAAGCTGCTGGGATTCCAGGCATGTGCCACCACGCCTGGCTTACCATTCCACACTTTAGTTTGCAACTTTTGGTTCATGTAAATCTTGGAAAACAAGCCAAATCATCGCAATCACTAGCAAGACCGCAGCTCATAAACAGAGCTGGATCCTTCAGAATGAATTTTATTTTCTCAGATCCTTTGCTTACTCTTAAGTATGAGTTTCGTTTTCTTTTCCATTGTTCTTTTAAGCTATAATAAGCCCCTCCTCCATCTATTTCTTGATTTCCCAATAGGTCACTTTTGATCACTTTAAGGTAAATTTCCTGAAATGCCATGTGTCTGAGTCAAAAGGCACATAAAGTTTTCAGCAGAAACAAGAGGGACATCAAACAGCAGAGATTGTTTTTCAAAGTTTCCAGATAATATGAAATGGAGAACTAACTCCTCAGTTTTGTTTGCAGTGCTATGCCCCACCCATGCTAGGCAAGCACTTAACCACTGTGCAACATCCCCAGTCCCTTAACTCCTTTGAGGTTTAGAGAAAAATTTAATGCAGAAAAAGTGATGAAAAGCATACCAACGTCAGCACACATTCACGCACACTTTTCTGCAAGTTTATTTTTCTTTTTACTTCAAGTCAAACATAATAAATTTTTATTTTTCAGTGAAATCCATTCCTTTTGTTGGAACTTGTGGCATTCCCATTAACAAGCAAAGAAGAGACCAGGACTAATTTGTTTATACTTTATTTTGTAAAAAATATTTTAATCAAGCCGACCATGGTGCCTGTAGTCCAGTTACTCAGAAGGCTGAGGCAAGAAAATCACTTGAATCTAGGAGTTCAAGGTCAGCCAGAGTGACATATTGAGACTCTGTCTCAAATAAAAAATAAATTTTAAAATGTTTTAACTAGCTGGGCATTGTGGTGCACTCCTGTAATCCCAGCTACTCAGGAAGCTGAGGCAGGAGGATTATAAGTTCCTGGCCAACCTGGACAACTCAGTGAGACCCTGTCTCAATTTTTAAAAGAAATTTTAAAAAGACCTAGGGATGTAGCTCAGTAGTAGAGCACTGTGAATTCAATTCCTGGTACAGAAAGAAAGAAAAAAGAAAACAGAAAGAAAAAGTTTCCAATCGAAGTAATTTTTAAAAACTGTATTAAAAAAAACAATACATTAAAACAAACAAACAAACAACAACAACAACAAAAACACAACAGGAGCATTCTTCCTCTCCCAGGTTTTTTTTTTTTTTTTTTTTTTTCCCCTCTGAGACAACGACCAACACCTATTCTAGCTTTTCATCTAGGGTTTACCTCCATGTCTAAATATTATACTGTCACTTTTTCTTTTAGTGTTAGACGTGACCCATTTCCTGTTATGGAAGTCGAGGACTGATAATCCTTCTCCTATTGACCCAGCTTTCTCCTCCTCCCATCCTCTTCCTAGAGGGATATGGCCATTTTCAGTGTTAACAGGCAGTGTTTGCCTTATTCTGACTACCTCGGTGTGGTTCATTTCTGAGTCAAGGACTGTCTTACAGCATAAATGGCTTTCTCACCTCCTATAAATTTGAATTTTTATATTAGAGTTGAAACTTATTTCATCTTTTCATTTTCTACATTTTAAAGTATAGATACCAATTTTTCTCCAATGACTTCAACAAATCTGTGAGGGCCTCTCAGTATTGCTTCTGAATTAAACACAGTTCTATTTCCCCAGAGAGACCTCCCTCCAGTGTGGACTTGGGTATCTCTAGGGTGGGCTCACAACAGTCACCCCAGCTATTAGGTTTTTACAGTTTTTTGGTTTGTTTGTTTGTTAAGATGAAGCAACAGTTAGAGTTTGTGGCTATTTAAAAAAAAAATGGGATGGATATTTATTCTTAATACAAATTGCCTCATGACATATTGGTTTAAAACATCAACATAGGTTCATTCTCACAGCTGGGGGGCGGTCAGGAATTCTGGACTGGCTTAGCTGTGTGGTTCTGCTTGGGATCTCTTATGATGTTGCAGCCAAGAGGTTCAATGAAGCTGCAGTCATGTGCAGGCTTGAAGGGGTTGAAAGATGCACTTCCAGCATGGAACCTCACACACAAGCTAGGCTGTTGTCAGGAGGCCAGTTCCTTTCCACACGGACTCTGCATAAGATGGCTCGACTTTCCTCACGTCATGGCAGGCCTCCCCAAAGGCAAGTGACCTAGGAGGGAACAGTGCCGAAGTTGTAATGTCTTTTCTGACCTGTCTTTGTCGATTGAACTTTGTCATTTCTATAATCCATGAGACAAACTATTCAAAACGAGGAGAACTAACTCAACAAGGGTATAAATACCAGGAGGCAAAGATCAATTTTGGAGGCTGGCTACCATGGGTGATCTGTCATCTTTACATACATTCTGGTTAGAAATTCTGTTAGATGTGATATTTGTCAGACCGACTTGCCTTTTCACACCTTTAATAGCGTCTTTTAATGACTGAAAATTCTTAACAACTACATGAAGATAAAATTCACCTATTTAAAGTATACAATTCAATAGCAGTTAGTATGTTTATGAAGTTATAGGACCACTAGTTTTAGAGTATTTTCATTACCCCCACAGGAAACCTCGGACCTATCAGCAGTGACTTCCCCTCCTGCAAACTATCATCCCTAGGAAACTACTAATCTACTTTCCCTGTATGTAAATCTGCCTGTTCTGCATATTTCATAAGTGTCTATGTTTTTTTTCAGGATATCATGGATGTTGAACATACTTCATATACATTAAATCATATCACATATGATCTTTTGTGATTGACTTCTTCCTGTTAAAATGTATTGAAGTTTCATCTATGTTATAGCATTTGTCAGAACTTCATTCCAGAATGCATTACTCCATTATATTGGATGTATCACATCTTATTTATCAGTTTATCAATACAAGGGATATTGGGTTATTCTCCCTTTTTGGCCATTATGAATAGCCATGAACATTCAAAAACAATCTATTTGAATATATATTTTCAATTCCATTTGCTAAGGAGTTGCTGAGTTGTAAGGTAACTCTACGTTTAACTTCTTTTTTTTTTTTTGGTACCGGGAATTCAACCCATCCACAGCCTATTTTTATATTTTATTTAGAGACGGGGGTCTCACTGAGTTGCTTAGTATCTTGCCTTTGCTGAGGCTGGCTTTGAACTTGCAATCCTCCTGCCTCAGCCTTCCGAGGTAACTTTTGAGGAATCAACAATTTTGCTTTCATAGCAGCTACACCATTTCACATTCCCACCAGCATGGTGCAAAGCTTCCAATTTCTCTACATCTTCATCAACACTTGTTATTTTCTGTCTCTTATTTTTTATTTTTTTAATTATAGCTATCCTAGTTGATGTGAAGTGATGACTAATTGGTGATTTGAGTTGAATTTCTCTAATGACTAATGTTGAACATCTTTTTATGAGCTTACTGGCCACTTGTAAATATTCTTTGGAGAAATGTCTATTCAGATTCTTGCCCATTTTTTTCGTCTTTTTATTATTGAGTTAGAAGAGTTCTTTATATGTATATCACACCTTATATATAAGATAAATGTTATGTATCTTTTTAAATAATTTTTTATACCTTTATTTTATTTATTTATTTTTATGTGGTGCTGAGGATTGAACCCAGGGTCTCGCACATGTGAGGCGAGTGCTCTGCTGCAGAGCCACAATCCCAGCCCTGTTATGTATCTTATATGGTTTTTTTTTTGAGAATTTTAATATTTATTTATTTTAATTTTTGGCAACACAACATCTTTGTATGTGGTGCTGAGGATCGAACCTGGGCCGCACGCATGCCAGACAAGCACACTACCGCTTGAGCCACATCCCCAGCCCCCCTTATATGTTATCTTTAAAAATTTAATGAAGTTCAATTTATCAACTTTTTGGGGGGGCACAATACCTTTATTTTATCTATTTATTTTTATGTGGTGCTAAGGATGGAACCCAGGGCCTCGCACATGCTAGGCGAGCACTCTACTGCTGAGCCACAACCCCAGCCCCAATTTATCAACTTTTTACAGTTAATATCTTTGGGGTTTTGTTTAACTTCCTAATTCTCTTTTCCAATTATATGTTTAGGTTTCTGTTTTTCCTCTTGGAGGCTTTAAATCCTAGTGGTCCTTGACTGCCTCCCTCTCTCTCTCTCTCTCTCTCTCTCCACACACACACACACACATATACATACATACATATTTTTTTTAATTCTAATTTTTATATGACAGCAGAATGCATTACAATTCATATTACACGTATACAGCACAATTTTTCATATCTCTGGTTGTACACAAAGTAGAGTCACACCATTCGTGTCTCCATACATGTACTTAGGGTAATTATGTCCATCTCATTCCACCATTTTCCTACCCCATGCCTCCTCACTTCCCCTCCCTCCCCTTTGCCCTATTTAGAGTTCCTCTAATCCTTCCAAGATTCCCCCTAACCACATTATAAATCAGCATCCTTAAATCAGAGAAAACATCAGCATTTGTTTTTTTGGGATTGGCTAATTTACCATTATATTCTCCAACTCCATCCATTTACCTGCAAATACCATGATTTTATTTTCTTTTAATGCTGAATAATTGCCTCTTTATATTTGAGAAAAACAATACAGTTCTGATGGGAAGTTCATAAGTTAGTACATTTCACTGGAGGGCAGAACTTCCCCATGTTGTGAATGAAGGCCTGCACAGAAAATGACAACAGTTAGCCAGGTGTGGTGGTGCAGGCCCGTAATCCCCACAGCATGGGAAACTGAAGCAGGAGGATCATGAGTTCAAAGCCAGTCTCAACAATTTAGTGAGGCCCTAAGCAATTCAGCGAGACTCTCTAAATAAAATACACAAAGGGTTGGGGATGTGGTCAATAGTTAAGAGCCCCCTGGGTTTAATCCCCGGTAACACCACAAAATGACAAAGTGGTGCAGTACACTGTGGGGAAACTGGTAGAGATTAGGGGTATGTGTCATGGTTAAAAAAAGTTACATTTTTTTCATGAAATAATTATGATATGGTAAATAAAAATCAAACTATTAGTAAGGATATTGAATATTTTTTTTAATTTTTATTATTGGTTGTTCAAAACATTACACAGTTCTTGACATATCATATTTCATACATTTGATTCAAGTGGGTGATATTCAATATTTAATTAAATAAATTCTTTGAGTTCTTCCAAAAAAAATCTTTTAAAAAGTTTTTATGAGAAACTTGAGCTTTATCCCACCAACCTAACAGGTATAATAGTTAAACTCATTATACGCAATTTGAAGAGATGATCTCTTTGAATTCTTTAAACTTTGTTTGCATACACAGGAAACAGAAAATATCAGAAGAGATTCCTCACTTTTTCTAACAGAGACTCTTCCATTTATCATAATTCAGATAATTGGATCTATTAAAATTGTGTGTCAAGTATACAATCACTCTTTAAATCTGAGTTCTTCCTTCATTTATTGACAAATACAATGATGACTTTTCTTGTGATGATACAAATGGATTTTTAATCCAATACATCATTTTCATGACAAATATTTCCAAAATCTTATGAAGCTTTTCTGAACATATCTACAAATGTTGCCATCAGTCTTTAAAAAATCTTTAATATTAAAACTGTAATACTGATTTAACACCCTATTAAAACATTTAAACTTTTTTTTTGTTGTTGTTGTTGTTTTCTTTGAATACAAAACAATTGTCAGTCAGCATTAACATACGTCATTACATCCTTAACAATTTTCTACTGAGTTCATTCTAGTGGTCAAAATGTCTGTTATTCTGGCACAGTGACACACATCTGTAATCCCAGTGATTCCAGAGGCTGAAGCAGGAGGATCACAAGTTCAAGGACAGCCTTCAGCAATTTAGCAAAACCCTATCTCAAAATAAAAAGGGCTGGGGTTGGGGCTCAGTGGTAGAGCGCTCACTTAGCACGCATGGGGCACTGGGTTCAATCCTCAGCATCATATAAAAATGAAATAAGATATTTTGTCCACCTAAAACTAAAAAGTAAATATTAAAAAAAATTTCATGCACCACTTCAAGTATTTCATTATTCGTTACTTGTTTTGATAATTTGTCAAAGAAAAGTGCTTTCTAGTTTTATCAGGGATTCTAATAATGACATTAAATAATCCTAGATCTCATCAGTTTGTAAAGGAAAAAGTTGAATTTAATAATCTGTATTTGTACTCTCTCTTTGTTATTTGGCAGTTCAAAGCATCTGTTTTCCTACTTACACTGCAGCAGAATGCTTCCTAGTATCTTCATTTCATTGACCTATGCACTGAGCGGCAATTTCCATAAAAGCTTGTAAAATGAGCAAGTCTGCAATTATGCGAGATATTTAAGCTTTAGTAATTAATTACAAGACCTCATAACCATATTTGAACTCTAATATTATTATACATAATCCATAAAATAACTCAGAGTGCTTGCAACAGTGTGGTATGGCAAAAGAATAGACAAATAATAGAATATAATAAAAGGAGTCTAGCATAAACCCACACTTGTGTCAAATTATTTTCAACCTGAGAGCAATACAAATACAAGGGATAAGGACAGACTCTTGAACAAATAGTGTTGGAGCAATTAGATATGCACATAGATGATGGCAAAGAATTTTGACTTCTTTTTTTGGTACTAAGGATTAAACCCAAGGGCACTTAACCACTGAGCCATATCCCCAGACCTTTTATATTTTATTTTGAGAAAGGGTCTCAGTTGCTTAGGGCCTCACTAAGTTGCTGAGGCTGGCTTTAAACTTGAAATCTGCCTGCCCCAGCTTCATGAGCCGCTGGGATTACAGGCAGAATTTTTACTTCTATTTTATACCATGCATATAAATTAATTCAACATGGACCCTAAGCCTAAACATAAAAGTTAAAATGATAAAACTTCTTGGAAAAAAGTATAGAATAGTTTTTGCAGCCATAGGTACACAAAGGTGTCAAAATACAGAAAGCACTAACCATAAAAAATTAAGTTAGCCAATAGGATTTTGTCAAAGTTAAAAAATTCTTTTGTAAATATACCAATTAGAAAATGAAAACAACCTATAGACTGGGAGAAATTATTTGTAATACATGTATATAATAAAGAACCTAATATGCAATTAAGTAATAAAAATAACTTGCAATGGTTAATTTTGTGTCAACTTGACTGGGCTACAGGATGCCCAGATATCTGGTTAAACATTATTTCTGGATGTGTCTGTAAGAACACTTCAAGAAAAGATTAGCCTTTGAATTTGTGAACTGAGTTGCCTCACAGCTCTCTCCAGTGTGAGTGGGCATCATTCAATCCATTAAGGACCTGAAAAGAACAAAAAGGTAATGGAGGAAGGTTGAATTCTCTTTTCCTATTGTGTTGAGACATCAGTCTTCCTTCCTGAAGCAGTCTGGTTCTCAGGCATTCAAAATCAGTATGGATCTACATCATTGGCTCTTAGGCCTTCAGATGCTATCAACAGTTTTCCTGGATCTCCAGCTTGCAGACAATAGACATGTTATTTCTTAGACTGCACAACTGAATTTGTCAATACCTAAAAATCTCATTCTAGAAATATACATGTGCATGTGTGTGTGCTATTAACAGGAGGTATATTGGTTCAGTTCTTTGGAGAATCCATCTTTTTGCAGTGCTGGGACTTGAACCCAGGGCTTTGCACATGGTAGGCAAGTGTTATACCCCTGAGCTACAACCTCAGCCTACACTAATTTTTAAAATGAGCAAAGAACTTGAACAGACATTTTTAAAAAGGACAACAATGGGGCTGGGGCTGTAGCTCAGTGGTAGAGCACTTGCCTAGCACAGGGGAGGCACCAGATAAAAACAAATAAATAAAATAAATGTATTGTGTCCATCTACAACTAATATAAACATTTAAATGAAAAAGACCAACAAGCACATGAAAATATTTGCAACATCAACAGTCATCAGCAATGAAAATCAAAGTCATGAGATACCAATATCACTTCCCAACAGAATGACTAAAATTAAATGAAAAAGACTGACAATACTAAACAAGGAACAACAGGAATTCTTGTACATTGGCAGTGAGAATATAAAATTAATCACTTTCGAAAACTATTAATTTCTTTAAAAGTTAAAAATAGTTTTACTTTGTGACCCAGCAATTCTATTGCTATGAATTTATTCAAGAGAAATAAAAACATATATCCACAAAAAGACCTGCATAAGAATATTTATAGCAAAGTTACTCATCATGCCTAAAATCTACAAATAGGTGTCCATTAGCAGAATAGTTAAAAATGCCATGATATATTCATACAATGGGTATTATTTGGCAATAAAAATGGATATTGTTTGGCAACAAAAAGGAACAAACCACTTATATATACAACTGTATAAACAAATCACAAAAACACACTGATTGAAAAGAAGCCAGATACCAAAGAATACATAACAGATGATTTTGTTTGTATGAAGATTTAGCATAGGCAAAGCTATCTTTTTTGTATTATAAAATAAACAACTTGTGGTGAAAAAAAATGCTTGCAATCAAGAAGTTCAAACCCCCCCCTTTTTTTTTTTTTTTTTAATAATGGGGATTGAACCCAGGGGCACTTTACCACTGAGTTACATCCCAGTCCTTCTTTTCCTTTTTGAGACGGGATCTTGCTCAGTTGTTGAAGATCTTGCTTAATTGCTGAGGCTGGCTTCACACTTGAGATCCTCCTGCTTTAGCCTCCCCATTCACTGGGATTACAAGTATGTATGTACCACTGGGCCTGGTTCAATAGTTTCATTTTATTTTATTTTATTTTATTTTTACCTAGATGGATGTTGGTTGTATGATGCCAGCAATTGATTGCCATTATGGCTTCATTTCACTTAAGACTTATGCAGAGGATTATAATATAGAAATAGTTATAAAATAATCTTCTTTCTATGGATTAATGAGGCAATCTCGGAGGAAGAATAAATATAGTATTTGTTTATGAATATGGTAACTTTTTAGCTATAATTAAATTCACTATTTAAGTAACATAAGTAATTGAGGAGACTATAAGCCTTTATAGCTTCAGGACCTCAAGTTGAAAAGCTGAAGAAGCTCCTGTTTCCAGTAATCAAAAGTCAGTTGCAAGGTGAGGTTGTAAAGAGGTGTGGCTGGGAGGTGGGTTAGACAATGAAGGTCCTTGCAGACCACTAAAGAGTTTTGAGTTGTATGTAAATGCAAGAGAAAACCACTGAAGGATTTTAAAGCAAACAACAATGTGATCTAAGTTCTTTTAAGACATCTACTTCCACTAAAAGGAGAATTGGGATTGGAGAGGACATGAAGACCAGACAAATGGCTACCAATCAGGCTTCATGAGCAATAAAGAATCTTTTATCAATTAGGATTCCTGGTTATAAACAATAAAAAAAACAATTCCAGCTCATTAAGCAGAAAGGGTATATTTTAGGACATGGGGTAGTTTGAAGACAACAGGAATAGGGTAGACCCAGGCTTGAAAATAGACTAGGAAGGAATTTTAACAGCTATAGTTACAAGTGAGGTCACTGCTACAGCAAAATCCTGAATGCCACAGCTTGCACCTCAGCTGCCACTGGCACCAGGCAAGGAATGTGGCCACTAGAGTTAGGACCCCCACCCCATCCTTATATTGGCATCCCTGAAACACCATTATCAACCATTCTTTCTACTATTTCTATTTCTTGGAGTCACTGGTTACGAATTTAGTTTGATATACCCGATTGACCAAGGCTTAGTCACATGCAAATACTCTAGGTATAAGGTTAGGCACAGAAATACCAGGGGCTTTCAGCTTCTGTAGTATTAGGTGGCTCCTCTAAAAGGAATTTCCTAAACAAAAGCAGGTCTTGATGTAAGGCAGCTGAACTGAAAAGATGACACGTCTCCACTACCAGGATGGAAAAAGTGGTCTGCTAGATTGAGTTATTGACGCCCCTCTCTATCCATGCCCTTTGCAATGTAACTTTGCAATCTCCTTCACTGAAAGTACTGCATTTCCTTGTTCTTTGACTTATGCATTGGCCATGTAACTTACTTTTCCCAAGAGAAATTAGTAGATATAATTGCAAGCAGAGGCTTAAAATGCACTTGGGTGGATAGACTTAGTGTTGTGTTTCTATCATTGCTGTGACAGGAACATGTGGTAGCTCACCCACTCATTCAAAGACGCTGAGACAGGTGGAGCAGTCTTACACACCTGCAGTGTGAAACAGACCTGTCTCTACCACCACAATGTTGATCATCAGCCAATCTCCGAGCTGTGCTGCAGTTGAATAAGAGTCTTGCTAAGAGCAGCAAGGCCACCCAAACTGAGTCCTATGAGCTAAATAATGCTTAATGATGTATGCTGGAGAGTTTATGGTTAGTTATTATGCAGTTAATAGGCTATGATAACTGACTAGATACATTCAGATGATATTCAGAGAAGCACCACAAAGGTGATCAAAAGTTGGCACATAAGCTTTAATTATGGAAACAAGGAGTCTGGATGATGAATCTGAAGGAACCTTTTTGTACCAAATTCTACCAAGACCATTTGGCTTCCACATGCATGGATATTTTCAAAATTCTCTTTACATTTATATATTGTCTCATGACTTACAAAGCACTTTCAAACACCTAATCATGCATCCAGTAGTTTTGCTGTCATCTCATCCAAAAAGCTTTGCCCAGGGCCCTTCCTCTGGGATCTCACTATACTCTATGACTTTCTTCTTCACAGATTTTACTCCTATGAGAATAAAAGCATCTCTGCATGTGGTCATCTTTCCCACCAGACTGAAAGCTCATTCTTACACATTGCCTGGCTCAATAGTTGAGCCTCCTCTATGTCAGATCTTTCCAAAATCTCCAACAGTTCCCCCATTCCACCATGAGTAGATCACATTGTCCCTGATCGTACCTCCTACTGCTGTTTTTGCTCACACTGGCCTCCCTGGTATGCCTTATATTTAAAAAGTCCAAAAAGTATTCCTTGTCTAGAATACTTTTTTTTTTTTTGTATTGAGGATTGAATCCAGGGTGCTTAAACACCAAGCCACATCCCCAGCTTTTATATACTTAATTTTGAGATAGGGTCTCACAAATTTGCTTAGGGCCTTGCCAAATTGCTGAGGCTGGCTTTGAACTTGCAATCCTCCTGCCTCTGGGATTACAGGTGGATGCCACCACTCCTGACTCTTTTCTAGAATATTCTTGCTGTAAAAATCTTCAGGGCTTACTCTTTCCAATCTCTGCTCAAGTGTCACATTAAATGCAGCCTTCCCTGACCAACCTATTTTAAAAATACTATTTTGTCTTATTTTCCTCCATTGCATGTGTCAGTATATGACATATGTTTCATTTATCTGTCTTCCTGACAAAATGAGGAAGAGAATTGTTTGTTGACTATTTTATCCCCAGGACCTACGATAATTTCTATAACATAGCTAATAAATGTTGAGTGTTGAGATGAAAGTTTCTTAAGTTAAATGTGAAGTTAAAATGGATGACATATATGTGGACTGACTAGAGCTCCAGTTAAACTCTCATTCCAATAACTTAGTTTCCTTATGAAATGCCAAAGTATATAATTCCATCATCCCATTTTATAGAGAGGGGAGTTATGCAGAAATGAATGGGATGGAGAATGGAAGACAGTTGTGCTCAATTCCCAGTATGTTTACTGTCACTGAAGGAATGAAAGCAAACTTTAAAGGGACAAATACAAAAGCATAATCATACTAAGACAGATTTTCTTAAAAAGCAAAGTGCTTTCACCTATCAACTTTGAAAAGAGTCTACAATGTTTATGCTTAATTGTGGTTGGTAGGGCTATAAGGATTTAGGGACTTTAATACCTTCTAGAAGGATAGATTGTAGTGTCTTTCTCCCAGAGAATAGTTTAGTCATATGTATTGGTATACTCAAGAGCCTTAAAAATGTTCACTTTATGACTCAGTTATTAATATTTGAAAATGGAGAAGATAAATTAAGAGATTATTTATAATCTTACTTATAAAAATTTATTAGAATAAATCAAAAAGTAAAAGGTGGACATTTTCTTTTTTATAAAGACATGGGGCCTTGCTATGTTACTTAGGTTGGCCTCAAACTCTGGAAGTATCTGGGACTACAGGTGTGCACCACTACACCCATCTGATAGTTTTTTAGATGTTTTCAAGACATCAGAAATTCTCATTGTGTTTTCCAAAATATTTTAAAAACATGTAAAATGTTCATACTATGAACCTAGTGTATATATGCATCTAGTTGATAATATCACCATAAAACAGGAATACTTAAAATTACATATCCATCTCCTAACCTATATTTCTCTAGAGAACCCTCCCTGACTGATACAGAAATCAAGGTGTGTGGAGCCAGGCATGGTGGTACACACCTGTAATCCCAGCAACTCTGGAGGCTGAGGGCAGGAGGATTCCAAGTTCAAAGCCAGCCTCAGCAATTTAGCAAGACCCTTTCTCAAAATGAAAAATAAAAAGGACTAAGGATATGGTTCAGTGGTTAAGCACCCCTGGGTTCAATCCCCAGTATCCAAAACAACAAAAACCCCAAACTAAGCTGTGTGGTACAGCATGTATAAGTCATGTACAGGAATGACAAGCAAAAATAAAGCAAATCCAGATTCAGATTCTATTTCCATTGAGGACAAACTACTTCTCTCTTTAGAATGGAAGCTCAACATATTCTCATCAACACATTGAAATTCAGGGCTGGTCATTATTACGGGCATGCTAGGCTTTCAGTTGTGATAGTAATGTTTCAGCCTAGTAAATATATATTCCTTGCCTTTACTTTCTTGTTACCAGTCTTCCTGTCCTGCTACTCCTGAGCCTTTAAATACATACATAATGAGATCATTTCACTATCTAGAAGATAACCATAAACTCAGGACATATACTGGTTTTAGTTTATAATGGTAAGATATATTTTCTGCTATTAGGGTTACTGGAGTCTTTCAACATTTAAATAGTCTGATTTTGGCTGATGCTGCCATATTGGGGAAAGAGCTATCTATAAACCAGGCTCAGGTAGAATGGGAATTCAGGGACATGTGTACCAGATTAAACAGATCTAGATTTTTTCCAAAAACACCCTTTTGGTTTTGCATGCACCATACGGTCTCTGTCAAAACTACTTATTACTGCCTTTATGAAGTAGAAAGTCTACACAATATATTAGTGAATGGGCACAATTATGTCTTTAAAAAAAAATCAAACATAAGGGGCTGGGGCTGTGACTCAGCAGTAGTGCACTTGCATGGCATGTGAGGCACTGGGTTCGATTCTCAGCACCACATATAAATACATAAATAAAATAAAGGTTTATAAAACAAACAACAACAACAACAACAAAAAGACACAGGCCAGATGTGGTCGATAAGAGTATCACTTGGTAATGTGGAATGGTGAACTGTTATCTTTTCCCAGATTAATGCATATTGTTTCGGATGTTAGTCAAAAAGGTGAAAATAGCTCTAGACTATCAGGCACATGTCAAATGCTAGGGACCATATTTGTCCCAATAAGGTAATATGATCTGAATCATTGCCCATGTTTAAATTCACTACTTAGAATATCCATGAGTTTTATGCATTGACCAAACTGGTGAGTTTAATGCAAAGAAATCATTGTGCCTTCATCTTCCAGGTATTTACTGGAACTACTACTAAATTATTGACAATCCCCTGGGGACATAATACTTTAGATCCTATGATTTATACAGGTTTATGTCCTGATAAGTCTATCATAAAGTGCAAGTATCATTAAGTCAAAAATGTATTTAATACACCTAACCTACCAAACAGCATAACTGAGAGTATTGGTTGTTCATTCTTTTCATTGGCTGACTGGCAGTCCTGGTACACTGTTGCTGCTGGGGGACAGCACTGTTCAGAGTATCATATGGCATATTGATACTGAATGCATTCAACTCTCACACCATTAAAAACCATGTAAATTGAGGATTGCATTTTACCAGGAGCCCCTAGGGGCCTGAATAATTTCTATTTGGCCCGTATCCCAAGGTTACTAGGATTCACCTAGTTGTTGAACATACTCAGAACTTGAACGTCAAGTGAAATGAATGTGTCACTTGAATGTCAAGTGAAATGAATGTGTCAAAGTGTTATTCATCTAGTCCCCATGAACACCACTGACTTTTGACAGTGATGTTCCTGATTCCCATAAATTTATTTAACTACAAGCCAATATTCAATATTTCTTTTTTTGTTTTTGGTGGACACATCTTTGTATGTGGTGCTGAGGACTGAACCCGGGCCACACAAATGCCAGGCGAGCGCGCTACCGCTTGAGCCACATCCCCAGCCCAATATTCAATATTGCTGGTAAGTTTGGATGTCTTTCTCCCAACACTGAGGTAGGTAGATGGCTGCAGAATGCTTTGGCAAAGCTAGGAAGATTCTTATTACATGTGGTCCTTTTAGGTCTGGCTTTCTTCAATCAATAGGCTTATGCCTAGAAATCTCTACTGTGTCAGGCCTATGTTCACATTTTTTTGATATATAATTAAGATCTATTAACTTTATTCTGTGAAGCTAGTATCCAACAGCTTTAAATATTTGTTACCAGACCACTTCACACACTAATTGTAATCAACACACACCGACCACCCTGCTGCTTTTATTAACTTGCCTACATTGGCTTCCTAGAGTTTAAGTCATCACCTGACCTGCAATAACCTGATACCTCATTTCACTTTCATCTCTTAGTAAAGAAGAAATATTTTGGGTACTGTTAAGGTAAAGGCAGTGAGTAGAATGTATAGGGAACCAATCCAGCAATCTCATTCCTCTACATCATCTCAAATGCATTCTACCTTTTGATGTCATTTGGCAGACTCAATCATTAAGTCCAGGCTTAGAAGTTGAAAACCACATGGCCTGAAGCAAAATTGGTGTGCATGGTAAAACCAATAAACCTGAATCCATCTTCCTAATTCACCCCCCGGAAATTTATAATTTTAACAATGTAAATAAAACAACTACTTCTGAAATTTTGTCCTATTCAAAACCTACAATTCTTCCCCTGGGCAACAGAGCTAAAATCCTCGTAATGAAAAGTGAGGGCTGAGAATTGTTTACCTGATTGAAGCACACATTTCTTATTATAAAGAAAACTTTAAAGATCATACCAGAGGGCTTGGGGGTTCCTTTATTTTTTAGTTTTAGATGGACACAATATATTTTATGTGGTGCTAAGGATCGAACCCAGTGCCTCACGCATGCCAGGCAAGCGCGCTACCATGGAGGAACATCCCAGTGCCTCACGCATGCCAGGCAAGCACACTACCACGAGCCACATCCCGAGGCCCATGTACTGGGGATTTAACCCAGGGGTGCTTTACCATTGAGTCACATTCCCAGCCTTTTGAGCCGGGGTTCTCACTAAGTTGTTGAGGGCCTTATTAAGTTGCCAAGTCTGGCTTTGAACTTGTGATCCTCTGTCTCCAAAGCCACTGGGATCACAGGTGTGTGCCATCATGCCCTGCTAAGAGACCCTAGTGATTACAAAGTATTTTAATTCAGCAACCCTCCAATCAACTATATTTGGTTTTAGTAGTCTCAGTCCTGCAGCTTTAAAAGCAACACATTGCTGGCCCTGCTGTATGAAAGCCCCGAGTTCCTTTACTTCCAGGCAAGACTTCATGCTAGGCATGGTGGTACATGCCTGTAATCCCAGTGATTTGGGAGGCTGAGTCAGGAGGATCAAAAGTCCAAAGCCAGTGGTGGGGTGTCCCTGAGTTCAATCCCCAATATGCGCTGCACCACCAAAAAAGTCCAAAGCTAGCCTCAGCTGTGGGAAGCCATTCTCACACGATTGGGCAACTCCCGGATTGGGTGTGAGGCGCTCTGGCTAAACTGTGTCGGAGCTTTCCCGACCCTCTCCTGGTGCGAGAGCCTGTCCGTGTGGGGGTGTGACTGACCACTGACCCTGAGGCCAATCACTGACCCTGACCTTGGAGTGCTGCCCCCCTCAACCTTCATTGGATGTGAGAAAATTCAGCTTTAACTGACTTTAAAAAGATCCTTAATTGGCAGATAACAGGGAAGCTCACAGAAGAGTTACTAAAGCCAAGAATGGTGGCACATGCCTGTGATGCATGTCTAGCAGTGGAGATGTAACTCAGTGGTTAAGTGTCCTTGAGTTCAATCCCCAGTACTCTCCCCTGCACCATCAACCCCAAAATTAAATCAGAGCTAAAAAAAATCTGGGTTAAGGTAGGAATCCAGGTTGTTAAAAATGTGTTCTTAATAGCTAGAATTCCCACACCATTACCATTAACCTTCCTACTTATTTTCTATTCAATACTCCATGTAATGTCCCAAATACACTGTTTCCTTTGGGTGATGTGGCAATTTTTTTTTAAAGAGAGAATTTTTTTAATATTTAATTTTTAGTTTTCGACAGACACATCTTTGTTTGTATGTGGTGCTGAGGATCGAACCCGGGCCGCACGCATGCCAGGCGAGCGTGCTACCACTTGAGCCACATCCCCAGACCCCCGATGTGGCAATTTTTGTGTGTAGGTTGGTTAGGGAAAAAAGCAGATTGGGAATAGTAGGCAGATGCAGAATGTCATTACATAACGCTACTCCAGAATGCTGTTTTGGCAGGGGTGGAGGGACGCAGTACCGGGGACTGAACTCAGGGGCAGCTGACCACAGAGCCACACCCCCAGCCCTATTTTGTATTATTTAGAAATGGGGTCTCACTTTAGTTGCTTTGCATCTCACTTGTTGAGGCTGGGCTTTGAACTCTGATCCTCCTGCCTCAGCTCCTGAGCTACTGGGATTACAGGTGCACCACCATAGCCCGCAGTTCAGAAGTTAACAAATTATAGTACTGTTGGAGACAGGCTTGTAATACGAATTTGGAGCAACTAGATATTCAAACCACTCTATCCAACTTTATCAACTCCATAGTAAATCCATAGGGATCCCATATATCCTTGTAATCTGGGTGAAAAGGTTATTCACTCAATCTTTTAAACTTAACAGATGAAGCCAATTGAGAAACTCAAAATTAGTAGATATCTTTTTGTGGAGGTGGTGGTGGTGGGCAGTACTGGGGATTGAACGCTGGGGCTTGGAACCATTGAGCCACATCCCCATCCCTATTTCTTATGTTATTTGGAGTAAGGGTCTGAGTTGCTTAGTGCCTAGCTTTTTTACTGAGGCTGGCTTTGAACTTGGGATCCTTCTGCCTCAGCTCCTGAGCAGCTGGGAGAGGCATGTACCACTGCACCCAGCTAGTAGAAATATATCAAAGGAATCCTATTATTCTACCTGGACTGGAAATACTTCCCATAACTTTCAATAAATTCAGATGTTGAGATTTGCATGTAACATGTCACTATTACACTTGCAGCTGGGCATTACTTATGCCTAGTTCGTGTGTATTTCTATGTGCAGATATACACCAGCATCACAAAATCTAAACCCCCAATATTCTATAATCAGAACCACCAATTAAAACATCCTCAGGGTGAAAAATGTCACATGCTCACAAGATTTTGCCTTTAAGGAAGCAGGCAGATTTAGGGTATGGAGTGATAGCAAGTTGGTGTACTATAATGGGTAAAAGCACTGGCTTTACAGGTTGGTCCAAGGTCAACAACTTTCCTGAAACAAACAACTTTGAGAGCCTTGATTTTGGTTTTTGATGTAATTCTTGCTCCGGGTGCAGGGTAGGCTCAAATTCACAAGTATCCCACCTCAGCATACAGAGTAACTGGGATTTTAGGCATGCACCACTGTGCCTGGCTCATTTTAAAATATGAACCTTCAGGGTGATATTGTAATTTAGTGTTAAAAGCACTTCATACTATGTGTGAGGCACTGGGTTCAATTTTTAGCACCACATATAGATAAGTAAGTTAAAGGTCCATCAACAACTAAAAAAATATTAAGAGAAAACATGAACCTCTGAGTGTGGTGGAGCATGCTTGTAATCTCAGTTAAGACTGAAGCAAGGTTCCAAGACTGAGGGCAGTTTCAGTAACTTAGTGAGACCCTGCCATAAAACTTAAGGGCCATAGTAGAGTGCTCCTGGGCTCTTCAGTACAAAAACCAAACAAAACCAAGAGTGAACCTTTCCATGCGACAGACCAAGAACAAAGTTGGAAGACAGGAGTGAAAATCCATCTTAAAAACAGATGGTATAAATGGGATTTGTATTATTAACAGATCAACCCAAATACTTTTGTAGGATACATCAATGAGACATGGTTATTCCCAAGGATGCTGTATACCCTAGGCCAATAAATAGGCTGGGAAATTTTTTTTGTCCTACCAACAAAAAACAAAAAACAAACAAACAAAAAAGAAGAGCTGGATTGAGACCACCTAGGCCCAAATGCCACCTTAGCAGCCTTTTGATCTATGTTACTTTACATCATGATTGTTAAGTGAAATTAATGCAAAACACATACATACTGGGACATACTGAATTATATCTAAGTGCTATAAAAGCCAGTAGCATAACACCATTACCTATGACATTCTCAGAATTGGTTGTAAGAATAAATTAAATGTAAAAGAACTGATACCAAGGTATTCTAGGTAACCCTCAGGATGTGTGTGGAGGGTAAAGTTATATAACTTCACCCCCAAATCTACTTATCCACTCTAAATGTACTTCTGAGAAACAATCTTAAAACAACAAAAAAACAAAGTATAAATCTCAGCCCAAGAAGCATACCACATCAGGGCCTAAACAACTAACCTAATTACCACAAGATCAAAAGAAAACCAACACTTCTTTGTAAACTGAGTTGCACCAGTATTTTTGTCTCTTCATTTGCATTTATTTAACACAGTTCTCAAAACATTTGAGTGAAATTGGGCCTCCTTTGGTAAGCAAAGGACCTGAAAATATTTAAAAAATGAACAGGCAATGTCTTCAGTTCATCCATGACACAGGTGTAGTGTTCCCTTCTCTTACCCCACATTCTGAAGCACCCAGTTTTCTCATATAGTCTAAAAACTATAACAAGAGTACATTTGTGGTGGAATGTATTGTTACTTGCTGATAACTAGATGAAATACCATTATCCCCTTGTAACAGCTTTTAAGAAACAGCCTTAAGGGATACAATGTGTAACTCTTCTTATTCCTCTGCTATGATACAGATTACATAAAAGCTGACAAATCCACATTTATAAGCATTAAGCGCTTGCTGTATTGAAAGATTTTTAGTTCTAATACTAGCAGTACAGAGTTACAGAGCATATTTTTAACATTTATTTGCAAGTATATTAAATATGGTTTATGTTTCATGGATTGGAGTAAAATGGGCAGTTTTGTCTTTAAATTTACTACTGACAAACTGGAATAGTTCTAAGCACTGATATGTTAGAAAGAAAAGTAAAAATCAAATTGTTTATTGTTGCTTTTTGCCATTTGGTAGCATTTTACACACAGGCTTCGATCTTCAGAATACCCTGGATTCAGTAGAAAAACCTTTTAAATGAAGTTTTGTACAATAGAAACTTCTCAGCAGTCAAAATTTGGACTGTAAAAAAATACATGCAAAACATACTTTTCTGAAAACACTTAACTTTGAACAAAGCACCGAACTACACAAATGCAGAATGAAAACGGCATTTCAACTCCACCAAAAGTAGTCATCATAAAAGGTGTAAAAGTCACCTAACTTCACTAGGCACTGTTCACTTTTTAAACATGAGACAATAAAAAATATTGTCCACAAACAATATCCCAGCTCTATGGCAGGTTTCAGAAAATCTTCAACTTCATGCTTTAATAGCGACCTGGAAAGAAAATGAAAAATAAACATGCTTTAATGCTAAGGGAGCAGTATATCAAGCTTATTTGAATGCTAAGAACTTTATTAGACTATTCTACGATTAGGAAATTTCTAGCAGATTCCCTTTGTGGGAATAACAGGCATGTGTGTACAAAAAATAGAAATGAGATGTTAAATACTAGATGAGAGATAAGAGTCTAAAAACCCAAACTGGGAGGAAGGGGATAAGTGTTGGGGAATGATACTGGCCAACTTATGTTGTCATACTGCATACATGACTATGTAACAATGAATCCCATCATTAGGCACAGCTATGAGGTACCAATAAAAAAATGTGGAAAGCAAAAAAGTAGATGCAAGAACATATAAAGGACACAATTCCAGTTGTACAAAATTTGTAATAGTTCCCAAAGCAGAAAAAACAAAATGGTGACAGATTATGTTAGGCTTATTTAACAAATAAATGGATCCTAACATGGATATAATAGATACACAATGATAATACGTGGATCAACCCATTATTTGCAAAACGATCACTCAACTAGCTGTAGATGCCAAGTCAGAACAACTCATAATATTATAATATATAAACAATATCATAAAGATAAAAAACTTACGAGGTGAGTAGGATCGAGATCTGGAACGTGACCTGTATCCTCCACGACTGTAGTAAGGAGAAGGTGACCGCCTTCTGTAAACAAATGTCAAGGATGTCTAAGTCTCTACAAATTACGATTATACGAAAAAAACTAGAAGGACCTAATAAACCTCTAATTTTTTTTCATTAGTTAGGCTTCAAAGGCTAAATTTTCAGAATGAACATCATACTGGGCCCTAGTGTACTGGAATCCATAAGCATCTCCAAAAAACTATCAGGTCAAATACTCCTTGTTATATTCCATCAATAAACAATGTGCTTAGTTTTGAATATAATTAATTAATTATAATTAATTATTAATTATACCATTAATTACAACCACTTTTATGGAATAACACCATAAACAAAATTGACTAGTGTTTCAAGTAGGTTGTACTTATTTAAAAAAGAAAAACTGAGAAATTAAGAGTACAAGAACAAAGCAGTCATAAGCAAATGACTACAAATCTGCATCAATATCCATGACTTAATTGCTTCCCTCATTATTTATGAAATGACACCAATTACTTATTATAAGTCAAATTAACTTTTATGAACACTACAAAGCCCTTTTTATTGTTAAAGAGTATTTTAAAACTAAAAGAAATCCAATTTTGTGAATCCACTTAAAACTACCTATATATATCACTATCTATATAGCAAACATCTTTAATGTTTTCTGTTTTTGTCCAGATTTAAATTCTTTCCTGACATACCTGTAAATCTGATCCCTGTCTTGAGCAGCTCTCCATCCACCTCCTCCTCCACCTCCTCCTCTGTGAAGACAGAAAAGCAACATTTAGTTTTAAGGTAAAACGAAAACGAAGTGCAGCAGTTCACATCTCTAATCTCAGTGTTTCAAGGGGCTGAGGCATGATGGCAAATTTATAAGGCCAGCCCCAGCAACTTAGGAGGGATCCCCTCCCCCCAAAAAAGGAAAAAAAGTGTTTGTTTGGGGTCAGGTGTGGCTCCACAGTCCCCAGTACCCCACAAAAAAACTCATGAACCTTGAGTGAAACTAGTTGGGGGTGGGGGCACAATACTGGAAATAGAACCCAGAAGTATTCAACCACTGTGAGCTATATTCCTAGCTCTTTTTACTTTTTGAGTAAAGTCTTGCTAAGTTCTCCTGGTTGGCCTTGAAATTTGAAATTCTGCCTTAGCCTTCTGAGTCACGAGGGATTACAGGTGTTTGGCACTGTGCCCAGTGAATACTAGTGTTGTATAATAAATAGTCCATTTTGCCATCCTTTTTAGAAAATTGCACAGTGCTCTCTCTGGTGGCTAAAATGAGTATTAACACTACAGAACATTTCCAAGTAAATGCTACCAAGTGAATGAAAAATGAAGACTATAATCTTAGCCTCTACTTTTAAGTGTTATTTAACATGTATTTCTTGCTTAGAAAGAACAAATTTTTTTTTGAGTTTGTGTGGGTTAAATGTTGGCAATGTCAAAAGCATACTTAAACTCACTCCTACAGTGATATATAAATAATTTAATCAATTTTTCTTTTTTGGGTACTGGGGATTGAACTCAGAGTTAAATCCCAAGACAGGTCTCAATCTGTGAACTCTGCCATCTTCTGAATCACTGGGATTACAGGAATGTGCAAATAAACCTGGCTAGGACAACTTCCAATTTCTTAAAATTTATCAAAGTACCATGCAAAAAGACATCCATACCTCAAAGCCACAAACCCATCAAGGTTAACTGTTATAGTTCATATCTAATCATCACATAAATTTACATTTTTTACTTGATAGCTAAATTACCCAACCACTGCCAAAATGGAAACACATGCCAACTTTCAGGGAATTCAGCTGATTCATATACAATGTTTAAAATAAAATTTTATTATTATTTTTATTATTTTATTTATTATTTATTAACTCTTGGTAAAGAGCTCCCTTTAATATTTTAGAATAATCATTCAACAAAAATGCAAATACAGATACCAAATTAAAGACACATAATCCTAAAATTTGATTTAAACTCCAGCTTTTATTTCTTTTTGGTACTGAGGTCAAAATCAAGACCGTGAGCACGCAAGCACTCTGACACCGAGATATGGCCCCAACAGTAAAGCCTTTACTAAAAACTAAGCTTTGTGTTGCTTTAAATAATACCTTACAATTGAGACTCAGAAGGGTAATGGCCTTCCATATAACATACCTGTATGATCTGCTATAGTAGTCCCGATCATCATAGCCTCGATCATATCCTCTGTCATAATAATCCCGACGGCGTGAGCTGCCACTGTGAATAATAATACACGTTTTAAAAAATTCAAGTAGTCTTTTCTATCTTCCCAGATAAGACTTATGCTATTAAAAATCAGTACACATATATAGCAAAATACTATGCAGTGTTCTGGGTTTTTTAGTCAAGATCTATGTACACAACTGGATCTTTTTCTCCTGTACAAAAATAGTGGCATCTACAATATGTAGGTCTTCTCTGATGTTAAAATATAAAATGAATTTTATTATAATCCTCACCAATATCTGCCTTTCCCTTTTCTCATCCCTTGTAAACAATATTTCATCTCTTTTGGTTAAGGAGGCTCACAGGTCCTAATCACTCATTTATTAAGCCAACTCACTGAGCTGGAGTTATGGCTCAGTGCTCAGTGGTAGAGCGCTCGCCTGGTATATGTGAGGCACTGGGTTTGATCCTTAGCATCACATAAAAAAATGAACAAAATAAAGGTATTGTGTCCATCTACAACTAAAAAATACTTTATAAAGTTAATTCACTAGTTCACATTTCTAAGGAAAAATAAAATTTTATTTTTCTGAGTAGGCTAAGGTTTAGCTGGTCAGGAGAATATGGCAACCATGGAACATAGTCATAATTCTCTATTATATGGAACATTATATTTAGACTTAAATGAATAAGTTTTCTGTCAATATGGTACACAGCTGGGGAGTCATGATAAGAAGTATTTTATACTTCAGTGCAGTAACTGGAGCCCATGTATTATATTCTAAAAAAAAAACAACAAACTTGATTTTATCTACAACGGTTTGAGATTCCTATTATAGGAAATGATTTAATGATGGCAAACAAAATTTGTGATACAAATAGAATGTTTCCATCACATACAATCTACCTAGTTTTAGCTAGCTAAGAGATAAGAAAAATGATTTACGAGGTCACAGGATTTTATGTAGGTGTCACTTCATCAAGTGTTTTCAGGAAGAAATTAACAAACTTCACTGTCAATCACACTTTTATCTTCAAAGTAAACTTACTAGGTTGGTCTCCCCATGTAAATTCCTGGTGTTGGGGTATGTGGTCTTTTTGTTATAGAGAAATCAACTCTGATTCTACGTCCATCAAGCTCCATTCCATTGGCACGTTCTTTAGCCTTCAAAAGATAAATAAATTGGTGTATGCATTTTAGACAAAAATACTAAATTATCCTATAGCTTTAAAAATAATAACCTAGTGGACGCTTTCAGTTAGTGTCATCAAACATTTAACATAGGCTAGAACATGAAATCTTAAAACTTAAAAATGAATCATTTCATTTGGGAAAGCTGGTCGTAGAAACTTTTACTACAATTTAACAATATTTCCAGCTCTAAAGTGATGCATGGTTGATAAACTACATTATCTGAGAGCCAAATATGGCCAGATGCCTGACTCTTAATGATCCATAAACTAACAATCTAAGTGGCTAGGAATCAAATGAAATCCATAAATGATTGAACACAGTGCCACACTTTCCTTTACATATGGATGCTTTTGGTTGTAAAAGCAGAACTGAGATCCTATGATTTTACAAAGTTTTATTCACATATCCTCCTATCCAGAGTATACACCAACTGAAAAACTCTGCATTTAAAAACAAAAATACCCCATTTCAAAGTCTTAGAAGTTTGATAATTTGAGGAAACAGCCTTTAACCTAAGCAGAATTTAAGTTTCTAGTTCCAATGTTACTACTTTAGCACAGATTTTCAAGCCAGTGTTCATATAGCTGTAGCAAGTGAATCAGAAAATTCAGAAGCCTACTACACTGTCAGTGAGTTTGGGCCAAATTGTGTAACTTTTGGCACCTACAACTAAAACAAATAAAAAACATTAACCAGTAGGTTTATAACCATCACTTCAGATTATTTTCCACCTTAGAAAACAGCTCAATGTAAACACTGATACTCTAAATCACAGAATTATCAATATTCCTGTATTTTATTTATACATGCCAAAACAGTAATACGTATTTACAGAAATAACAGTGACATGCTGCAATCATCTCAAAATTATATGGAAAGAACAGATTTGCAGCACAGCTAGCCATAGCTGAGAACTATTCAAACTAGGTGATAGAACCAAATGTCTTAAATCATTTTTCTGTTAATCCACATGGATTTGAAATTTCCCCACAATGAAAGTTTGAAAAAAGAATTCAATGTATAATTTGATATCTGAGGCTAGAAGGATTTACCTAAAACTGTAGTTACAGATCTCCTATTTATACCATAAATAGCAAAAACTGTCCTTGTCTAAGCACTTGTCCATTAGTACTTGGGAGTTAAACAGAAATCCTTTTTTTTTTTTTAATACAAAGGTAAATGTTTACTTACTTCCTTGGCATCATCTACATTTTCAAAATACACAAAGGCAAATCCTCTTGAACGTCTAGACTGCTGGTCATATACAATAGACACATCAGCAATGGGGCCATATTTAGAGAATACTTCTCTCAGATCTCTTTCTGTGGTATATAAGCTCAACCCAAATACTCCAAGACAACAGTTGGGGTCAGGATTTGCCTAGAAATAGAAAAAAGGGTATTAAACTTTGAAAACCTCTTTAGAAATAATGTGAAGGAACCCGTAAGATATATAATTAGACCAAATATCATTTAAAAATTACAAAGCACTGCACATATTTTAAAGAATGGGCACAAAGACCACAGAAGAAATTGTTGAGACCCTGTTTCAAAAGGGAGGAAAAAAGAAAACAAACAAACAAAAAAACAGGGCTGTAACTTAGTGGTAATGCAACCTGGATTTAATTCTCTAACAAAAACCAAAAAAGTAACATTCAGGCTTTCACAAGAACACACATACCCAATGCTATAGTTATCACTTTGTCCATAGGCATTATTTCTATTGGCCCTGCCCAGATACTAAAGTTGGATGTTCAAATTGCTAGCACATATTGCTCCTACAATGAAAAACTGTTTGCACATAACCTTCTTGTATACTTTAAATCATTACTACAAGGGCTGGGGCTCAATTCCCAGCACCAAAAACAATATCAAAAAACACCACTATATTTCTTAATTGCCTACTAAAAATGTAAATGTCATGATGAAAAAATGGCACTAAAAAAAATTAGAAGTCAGCCCTCATTCATCGGTAGGTAAAAATTACAACTGTAGGGCCGGGGTGGTTGGTGGCTCAGTGGTAGAGTGCTTGCCTCACAAGTGTTAAGCACTGGGCTCAATCCTCAACACCACATAAAAATAAAGTTTTGTGTTCATCTTCAACTTAAAAAAAAAAAACAGCTTTTTTTTTTTAATTACACCTGTACTAAAACAGACTTTTCTATTATTATACCTTAAACAATTCGGTTATGTACCTATGAAAAAACCTGACTTACAAAATAGGCACAGTAACAGTAATTATATGAATATGGTCTCAGCTGCTTTCAGATGGCTAAGTGAGTAATGGTGGGGGTAGCATATGCGGTGTAAACATGTTATACAAAGGGATGGCTCACGCCTTGCCTAGGAAACAGCACAGCACCTGATTTCATCATACTAGTGATGGAGTGGAAAGGTCCAGACTTTCCATTTAGTATTTTCTGGAAATCAGCAAATAAATGCAACCCAAGAAGATGTATACCAAACCCTTTTTAACACGTATTAAGCAGTCAGCATTGATACAACAAAAGGACCATGTTATTAACTTTCCAGTTTCCACAATGAAGTTACCAGGTTTCACTTTTATATCACAATTTCTAGGGAAATTACATTCCATTTTAAAAACAAACTCCTTATACCAAAAATAAGTTTAAAATAAGTTTGAAAAAACTCAGGAGAGCACCTTTTAAAATTTATAAACCACGCCCCAGAATTATGAGTAACATCAGTATGGAGCTGTATGTTATACTGCTAATAGCTCCACTGTCCTGTTAGTTTTTTATTGGGCAGTGATAAGGTACTGGGGACTGAACCCAAGAGTACTTTTACTAGAGTACTTGTTTTTATTGAGACAGGTTGGCCTTAAACCTGGGAATCCTCCCGCCTCATCTCAAAGTCACTGGGATTATGATTATAGGCAGGTGTCACAGGCCAGCTATAAAAACCAGTTCTTGGTTGGGGGAGGGAATGAGATGGGAATAAATTTAGGCAGTACTGCTTAAAAAGTTTTTCATCTTACCCGATTGCCAACATGGCGCCTTCGAGTAGACATGGGAGAATGACTGTGGCTGTGTCGTCTGCGATAATCTCTACTGTAAGACCTGCTACGGGAACGTCTATGGGAGCGGGAGCGGGATCGGGACCTTGTATAATGCCTCCGAGAGCTTCTTCTGGATCTAGACCTGTTAAGACAAAGGCTTAAAGGTTATAATAAATAACTGAAATAGATATGACTTTCAATGCTTTTATTACTGGAGGTTAAACTCCCAAAGAGGGATACAATCTAGATATGTTAACATGATCACCGATTTAAGCGGAGTCCATTTTTTCTTCTCTCATTTCAACTTTGCTAGAAGTGTTGTCAAAACCACAAGCTATACCAACATTTCTTCAAATTAACAAAAGATGAAATCAAATTTATACTCATCTTCTGAAAAATCAAGGCATGCAGCACTTTACTAGCTTAGTTTATGCACATCTTTTGCTTTTAATACCACTCTATTTCTGTCTCCCACTACTCATTTTAACACAATTATAAAATCACCACCACAGGCAGTTTTTTCACCGGTAGTTTATTTTTTAAAAGATCAATAAGTGGCTCTCGACTAGCATTACCACTCGATCCAGGACACATTTGAGAGAAGAGGTGCTGTTAATTATGCCTGAAGAGGCATTAATAACTTGCGACTGTTCCAAGCAAAGCAGGATGCACAGCCTTCTCTTAACACACACAAAAAAGCTCCCAAACCCCTCCAACACTGTGGTAAGTTTTTTAATCCACACTGGACTACACCTATTTAAAAGAACTGCAATTAATGAAAACTAATGTTTTAATATTTGCCAAACTAACAAACAGTTTGCTTATAGTGAATCCTCACAACTTCAAAAAAACTAATATAACTTGCCTTTTATAGATAATAAGCTAACGTTGAAAAGGTTAAGTAAGTAATCTGCCCAAGCCAGCAAAAATAGAGGTAAGATTTGAACCCTGACTCCAAAAGCCCAGGCTCTTAACCACTTAAAGTCTCTCTTCCACAACCTAGGTTCGTTTCTAGTACCAATATTAAATAAGCCAACAAAAGATCTAACCCTCTCTATCTTCCTAGTTTAACAAAGCACACACCAATTTCAGAGCTAAGAGAAACAGAAGAAAATCTCAAGATTGTCTTTCTTACCTAGATTCAGATCTGGACCTGGACTTTGATCTGGAACGCCTGGAATCTTCCTTGGAGCGAGACCTTGCAGGGGTATGCCTTGCAGATTTCCCAGATCCGTGAGCACTTCCACTTCTGGAAGCAGAACGGGATTCCTACACGTAGATGTCAAAAGTTTAATTTGTATACTTTCTGGGCAACTTCAAAAACAAACAAGCTGCTGTGAGGTAAATGGTGAGGAGAGCAATCCTCTTCCAAAGATAAGAAAACATAGGTAAGGGCAGGAATTGCATATACCTGGTATAATAGTTTCATTCCTCCAACTGACATAAGTCAATTAATTTTTCCTTTCTTCCACCTTTCTGGAGCAGGGATAAGAGTTACCTGATCCCACTCCCTGAAGAAAGGGTGGTTAAGGGAACTGTCCAAGGATTGTATTTTGGGAATGTTACTCCATAAAGACCAGGGTGAGAAAGAATCTTATTAACTATGAAATCTATAACTTATAACTTTCAGTTAAGTTACAATCAATTTAAAAACCCTACAAAATTTGCAAAACTTACTTTTAGAATGCTTTTGATAGTTTTCATTAAGACTTCAAATTTTCAAGACTTGTATTTATTGTTGAATGCGGAAAGAGACAAGGACAATGATCTCATTTAAGTCCTAAAGGTGGAAACCTAGTGGAAAGCAAGGACCAGCCATACAGACATTAAATAAATTCTATAAGACCCTAGGTTCATCTAATGGTGGGAGGCTCCTAAGAAATTCAACGTAATCAGATGGAGCTTAAGTAGAAAGGCAATGGCCTGTTAAGACCTAGATTTCTCAGCTACATGGAGACAGGTCAGGGTAAACTTATAAGAAACTGAGAATAAATAAACTAGAAATGTTATATAAAAAATACATATTAAAACCAAGACAGATTAAATCATCAACTACTAATCTAGGGTCCAGGAAGGAAAGGTGATCAGGAACTACAAGCAAAAACTGAAGTCTAGATTATCTGTGTACTCTAAGCTTTCTCAATCAAAATTCAAGTAGCTGGCAGGCGAGTAGCACAAAAAAGATCTCAAAAAGAAACCAGCAAAGGATAATGTCTCAATAGGATATTTAATTCAATGAGTTAACGACACATGTCAAACAGCAGAAGAGGCATGTGCAATATAGCTAGTAACAGAATTAGGGAAAAGTTCTGCAAATGGTACCAAGAAGATAAGAGACTCCAAGTCTTTGATAACTAAGCTCTCACCAAGCAAGACAGCATTCATTGTAGGTTTTCCAATTTAAGACCTAGAAATCCAAAATGAAACTCTGAGACACAGCACAAATGGCCAGGTTGAAAATGAAGCAATTTTACAGTATCAAGTCACTGCAAAGTCTGAATCCAAATATAAGTTATCACAAGAGATCGCCCCTCTGCCAAACTTCAGAATATTCTGGCATCTCTAAAAGGCTTTAATTACAGTTTAAAAACCTTTTAGAATACAAACTTTTTTTACAGGATAGTGGAAAACACTCAAAAGATCCTTTCTATGATGTCTTGGGGGAGGGGGGAATCAGGGGGGTAAGGGGTGTAGATAGCACTAAACAGATCAAGTTTAAGTTCAAAAATAGGGAAGAAAAGTCTAACAAAGAAAATGAATTTGGGTCTCTATACCACAAACAACTTTTTGAAATGCTACACAGGCTTTCCTGTCTACCAATCCTCCTCTTCAATAAATGACTGCAAAGACAAGAAAAAAGAACCTCAGATTGTTTTTGAGAAATAGATACCCTCAACAGAAGGAATGGTTTAAAGATGTATTGCTATACTGGAAACCACAATTTACAAGCCCTTAGATTTCTGTATTCAATGTTCCAACAAACATTTAGAAAGACACTTTACTCTCAATACGCCTCAAAAATATGAGTGCAAATTTTACCATCTTCACTACAAGCAAAAGCTAATCTAGAAGATAAATGAGGAACAAGTTATCTAAATGCTTCTATTCCAGTGCTAGAAATATAACTTAATGGAATAATTATAAGCTTTAATAGAAACCAAATAGAACTACTTGCTCATGAAGGAGAGCAGAACACCAATGCCTTACAGTTAACAGTTAAAATCTCTAATGTTATAGCTAACAAATTTTTAACACTGGAACTTGAATATAAAGGAAGATCAGGTATAGAGAGGCAAGAACCCTTTTCACAAATTTCTTGGCTTCAATCAACAGAAAAGCTTTATTCCAAGCTGAGATGCTTTAGTCTGTTTCACAAGCACTAGTCTAGGAAATAAAGTCTTTATTTATTTATTCATGAAATCAGAGCAGACCAAGAGCCAGACAGTGTATTTATAAAATCAGAGTTCACTCAGCCTCAGAATCTAACAGGCTATGCAAAATTTCATAATAATTTCTTATACCAAGAATAAGGGGAATACCCTGTCTACTGCCATCTGGTTAACACCTAAATAGTACCTCTACTTTCTTTCCTATGAGGGATATTTTCTTAGGAAAATTAAAGCCTTCTGCCACTTAGCTGGTTGGGAAGATATATGTAAGGAATTTAGTTTGCTTAAAAGAAATGAGACCTAAAAGATTAGCCAAATCCAAAGCATAAATTAAGTCTTAATACACAGGCAAATCTATAAAACCAGTTGGGGAAAAGCCCCTACACAGGATACTTCAAATTCCACACCCAGGGCAGACAAAGTAACAGTAATAGTAAAACCCTACCAAAAAGAACTGCTAAGGACACATGCCTTTAGCATCAATACAATAAACCCAAAAATTCCCTGAAAAATGCTCAGAGAATCCTGGTTCTTATTGATTGGCTCTTAGTCATATGTTAATATACAACCTACAAGGAATACAAATTTAAAAAAAAGTAATTTAAAAAATAAGCCTTCCAACAAAATATGATGACATCTCCCTATTGAGAACAGTGATAATCTCAGAAATTATTTGAAAGAGATGATAAAAGCAGAAATAACCATCCAATCCCTATATTATTCAAAAAACTAGATGCAGTATATTAGAACAGAGGTATCCACTAAACCTCTTTAATACTTAGTAAGTCTGGAGTTGGGCACCCACTCATTAACTTAAAATCAAAGTACACTTGAGTATGATGCTAGATTAGTCTTACTGACTCAATTTCAGAAGTTATAAGCTTTCTATTTGATCCCCCCGCCCTCCTGGAACCATGTTTCTATCCATCCCTAACATTTATCAACACTCCTGATTATTTTTGTCTTCCTTATACTGCCTGTCCCAGGACAAAGGCCTGTAACTTCCCTTGTCTCCCCAATGGCCCAGGGAGAAGCCACCCTAATACCCAAAGATGACTTGGCCAAGAAGGAATGGATGTTGACAATCCACCAGCATTCAGCATCAACATTTTTACCTTAAGTCTTTCCAGTTTGGGCCACATAATTAAATTTCATACTGGTTCCGATAGATTATGGGGCTAAAAGGCCCTTTTCTCTAGACCTTTCAGGTCTCTTGATAAAAGAATCCAGGGGCTTGAACAGAAATATTCATAATTTTTACCTCTGCTATGTGCAAAATCAGCATTATTCATGTCGTTATACTGGTTTATTTATAGCAAGTTTTACAAAGCAACAATTAAGGCAAAATGAATACAAAAACTTTATAAATGGGAATATTTTTCTTCTGTTTACAAAATGCAATAATAATATAAAAAGTACAACTTTCACACTGTGATAATAGGCCCCAAGTATCAAAAAATGGATCCTGTAAGTTTCAGGGGTAAATTACTTTCTCCAAGAGCTTTAAGACCTACACCTGAGAGAAAGTTTTAAAGCTGCCTTCAGTTTACAAAAAAAAAAAAGTGTATTAAGATGATACCCTTGGCATTCTAAATTGGGTAGAAGACAACTGTTGGGGGTTACTAATTATTTTGATATGTGTACTTGTCCCATCCAACCAGGGGCAACAACATCACACCATCATCTGACTCTTCTTGGCTACAATGAAACACAGAAAGAGAAAAGACAGAACTTTGAGTTGGTGTCCTCAGGAAGTGATAGAGATAGCAGTCTAGAAAAAAACTATTTTAGAATCTGTCTTTAATATCATAATAGCTAAACATTGATAACAGAAAATGGAACAAAGCACCTATTACTACTATTACATTTTGAATTAGCTATCCTGTTTCACTTGTATGACCCACCTCTTCCAAGGAAAGGTATTGTATTTTAGCGGAAACCTTAGTCATTTGGCTGGAACAAGCATTAAACAAAATTTGAAGAATCGTTCCTATTTGGCACATATGCATCTGAATATTAGGGCCTAAATGGTTGCAGCTTTCCACTAACACCATTTGGGAAAAAACTAATGCTTTCATTCCAAAATTTAACTATCCTGGTTCAATGCTTTGCTTGGATTTTGGGGGTTTGGCTTCATAACCATCTTGGTGACATTCTTTTGAAAACTTCCAACAGAAAAACATTATAATCATATATTATTTAGTACTGAAGGATAAAGGTCAGTGCATTAAGAGTTGGGAGGATGGAGGTGGCATATACCACCAGCAGTTCCAACCTCGGAAGGTACTCACTCATGTCCCAGAACAAGCTTAGTTAGATGAAAAATCTAAGGGACAACAGGAGGCCAACTGTTACCCATGCTGGAGAGCTTATCACTGCCTGGTATTTGACTACAAAGGGTTATTTTTAAAGAATTGCATTTCAATCATTTGACTAAGCAGTTAAAATTAGAATTACCTAATTTATACGTTTCCCTTGGAAGGCACTTCAAGGCACTTCGTTACCCTGTATATATTTTCTTCTATTAAACAAATAATGCATGCATGTTTAGCAAAATATACAGGGACACATAAACAGACTAGTAATTACTTAGCGTAGTGCTTTCTGATTCCAGATTACTTCTTATCTTAACTTCATTTTTATTTCTTTTCTTCATTCTTCCGTTTCAAATTCTGACTTCTTTCATCTTCCCCACTTCACACAAATTGCTCAATATTCTACAAGTGGGACTTCTGGTCTGATAATTAGCATGCATTCTTTCTTTTATTTTTTCAAATTTCAGCTTCACTTATTCCTGAGCTTCAAATACTCATTTATAAAACTTGTCAAATGACGACTTCCGCATTTTCCTTCTTCAACATTAACCTTAATAGAAAAAGAACAGGATGAAGAATATTTTAAAACTCCGGGATAAAATCCAGTGCCAAAACTGAAACTAGAAAAAAAAAATCCCTTGTCGTTTTGGATTAAAAAAAAAAAAACTAGAATATGCAGTTCAAAAATCAGAAACTACAGTTTTCTGTTGTTTCTAGTATATGATAATCTCACGTCTACTCCAAATAGACTTATCATGCGTTTTAAGTTGAATGTGAAGTGCGCCACTGAACATTTACTGTTCATTTAACATTTTAGAACTGTTAATTACATTTCACACTTCTTAAGATTGTATTCATCAAGAGAAAATCTTAAGTGTCAAAAGCACATCTCTAGTCAAAAAGTGACACATTAATACAAAAGTGCAAGAAAGGAAAGCACGGACAATTCATTTGTACAATGATGACAAAGGCTCAGGGTTGAAGAGGTTTACAACATTGTGACTTGTCTAGATAGGATAAAGAAACGTATCTTATGTCACACATTTTTGTACTGTATATTTTAAAGAGCACTGTTAGACAATGTCAGGGAACCTGACAATTTGGAACTATAGTGTTCAACCCACCCCTGGGAAAAGCTGCTCTATTGAAGTTTTATAGTATGAATGGTGTAATTACTAAATTTAGAACTAAAATCAGCAAAAATTAAGTCAACCTACTACTACATGCCAGTAGCTATGAAGGAAAAGAGCAAACCTGAGTCCAACAGTAGTATTTTCAAAGATTTTTCTGGTAATGTTTTCCCCTTGATGAACAAAGTATTAAAGTTTGGAAATCACAGGGAGCAAAATTCTACTTTATAAGGTGGCAATATAGAAAACTATAGCTCACCTCCACAGATAATGATTTAAAAGACTCAACTTAGTAATACTGCCTGCATGAAACATTCTGCATTATCATATAATCTTTCATTTAATGCCATTCATTTCCTCTCCTATATTTTCCTTTTGGAAAAAAAATTCTTAAAAGAAAAAAAAATTATAGGTAAGTCTTTACACCTATCTGGGTATAAAGATAACCATGGCTATCCTGGGAAGTATTTTCTAAAAAAGTAAAAACAATTTCCAGTCTAGTTTTACAGTCAATTATTGTTTATTTAATCTGGGAAAAGACTTAAATAGCTTTTTATTTAAGGGAATCATACTAATTGGTTTTCTTTTAATATCCATCACTAAAATGTAATGGGAAATGTTTGCTGGTAACACAAATGTAATCGTGGAATCAGAATGCCCAAGCAGGTTTCCTTAGGGCCTCCTAAAGATTATGTACAGATACAGGGCTTAGATGCTGAAAATACTGGAACAGAGGCCAAAGATCTAGGTAACACAACTGTTTACAATACAGGGACACCTGGCTCTTATTTCATTACCCCTTTCCAATTTTCCTCCTTCTATATTTTAAGAAACCAGACTAAATAACATAAATATTATGCTTATTTCAACTCAGTTTCTAAGTTCAAGTGGCCACTTTATAAGTCTCCGGAGGGCAACAATTAGGCTAATGTTATATTATTTGGTTAAGAGACCCTACTTAGAAAATAAACTTGTCCCATCAGCAATACAATTTGTTACAAAGTTTCTAGAGACTACAAACTGGAGTCCATTTAACATTACACATGCACAAACTCAGCAAGCTGACAAGGTTATATTTTATAGTATTTTAATAACTGGAAAGGGCATTGGCAAAGAAAATCTAGGATCTTGCTAAAAAAATAAAAATAAAGACTTGCCTGAATCTTTTAGAAAATTTCTTGCAAAAACAGACAACCCTTAAATTTACATTCATTAAAGTACATTCAGCACAAGCAAATACAAGTATGCTTTTTGTTGTTTTATCTACAAGCACAAAAATTTTAATGCAAAAGAGCCTCATCCAAGCTGCAGTATGTGACAATTTAGACTGACAAAAGTAACAATCTGAAAATTAACCTCCAAAACCCAATTCAAAGCAAAGATTTTTGGGGACTTTGAAGACTACAGTTTGCCATGGTGAATTTTTTTTTTTGCCTTACAGTTTAAACCAATAAAAATTGATAATATCTAATTCTATGACATACCCAGAATACTAACCTGGGTAAACACTTAAAATTCCTGAACATCAATCACCATACTTTGTAAGAAAATAATAGTTATGTATAAGCTCTTGTCAACATTTACAAATTATTTCTAAGGCTCAGATGTACACAACTGTAGCTCTCCCCTTGTCTTGGGTAAAATATGAACAACTATAAAAGCATTAATGTTTAGGTTTGGGGTCTCAATAAAGGGGAAATACTGTATAAACAAAGCAAATACCATTAAAACTTCTCTCATCATCTGAATTCCTCTTCACTTTTCACAAAACCAGCAGTACTTACCTTGTAAAATCACTTGTAATTTCAGTTTGAAAATGTCACCTTCTAGATCCAGACATTATTCACTCTATTAAAAACATTCTTATTTAAACCAAGGGAAAAGATTTCAACCTGGTTTCAACAGACATATCTAACCAGTCACAGTGATACAAAACAATGCAAACTATTTCCTCACACTTATTTTTAATTCAATCTTTTTTTTAAAAAAAATTATTTTTTAGGACACAATACCTTTATTTATTTTTATGTGGTGCTGAGGACTGAACCCAGGGTCTCACATGCGCTAGGTCACAACCCCAGCCCCTTAATTAAACCTTAAGTAAAAGGAGTTTGGTGTGAGGACTTTAGACTAAAGAGTCTTCAGGAGATGTTTCAGTTTTGAAAATTAAAATTTAGAGCCACAGGTTAAAAAATAAGGAACAAATATATCCCAAGATTAAACAGAAAAACTGTAGAATTTGAAAGGCAATGTGATGGGATAGAATCCAAACTATTCATCTCTTCACAGAGTTAAGTGGCTGTCTCAAATACATTGCTTCTAACAGAGTAAATATTCCATCAAATTATTTGTTGGGCCAAAACATTAAAGAGACTGGTTTGGCAAAAACTTAAAATACCCAGTCTACAAATAGGATACACTCCTTAGTTTCTGTATCCTTGATGTAAAGTTTCAAACTAGCCAAAATCCCAAAGAGGGGAGAATACTATACTGTGTTGCTACCAAACATGCAAACATGATACTGTGATCATTTCTAGATTTTAAACTTACACCTCTAAACTTAATAACAACTCAAGTGTTCTTATATTCAGAATTATGAAGGGATGTAAATGCTAGGCTTGCCTTTTTAAAATGTAAGCCATTTTTAATAAATTCTGGAAGAAACTTATCTGGAGATGAAAACAAGATTTTACTTTTTCATATGGACTGGCCAGATCAGAGGTCACATGATTTCATTATAAATCAACTTTTGAGATGCATTAAAAAAAATTTCCAAAGTAGGGATATGGGATACACTGAGCCACAGTTCTAAGCGTAAATACATTCACCCATTCAATATCTGTGACCAAATGGGAGAATAATTTACTCCAAACACAAACCTTAAATCTTTAGGAAAAGAAGAGCTTCTAAAGTCTAAAGAGGGTGGAGGAAAAACAGTACTAGGGAGGTTGGGGTGTTGAACATAGGAGTGGCTGGATGAGACAAAAAAGAGAAAAGATTCCAGCTGATTTGAAGAGATTGGTGTTATTTACATTAGTTTACAATGTTTAACAGCCAAAATCAGAGGTCAATGAAAAAATGAGGCCATTTCCCCCCCCCAGGCTTCAGAGATGTCATTTATACTGAACATATCCAAGATTAACCCTGAACATGTTTTTCACTGCTCACTTCCAAAAGGAAAGGCTAGTCAGACTTGACCACTATTGCTTTGCATCACACAAATACGTATATACTACCTACGTGCCCACTGACTGGGGCTTGAACAATCAAGTATTACTTTTATATTATGTCATTGAATTTTATAGTTTTGCTAAGCTTATCTTGGCGCTCCAAATGTGTTCCAGGCTTCCAATCATTTAAAGGTTCTAATTGGAAAGGAAACAAACATACAACAATGTGGAAGTATTTTTTAAATTTCAAAACTTAGAAAATCTATTTTAAAAAGCAAAGGCTCTTATGTAAAAGAGGTACCAATTAACACAACCTTTTTCTACCCTTCTTCATTTTATCAAATACTCATTCGGGTTTGTGAGAAACACCAGAAAGTAAAACTTTCAAATTAATTCAGTTTCATTTGAGCCGGCTCCGTTTCAAACTGGGACTGATTTCTTCCTTAAATCATTTCCTTCTCCATATATTTACTAGTTAATTCTTTGAACAATTTTTCCCACCTCAGGAGAACGCTATATTTAACTTCTTCAAATATTTTCAACTGGGAACTCCCATCAGAAATAAATCATTTGGTACTCCCTGAAGAGTACAAAGTATCCAGTAATTGGTGTTAATAACTTAACACTTTAAAATCATTTGCTCTTCAGGCCAAGCACCAGCAAGAGTATATCCAAACAGTGTATTCTGGTTGGCAGCAACCACACATAGTCACAAGCCACGCTGACGACTTGTGGGTTAAAATCAAACTTTCTTAGCCCAAGGAAGAGCTTTAAAACAAAAACGCCCTGGTGACGTTAGTCAACAATGTTTTGGGGAAACATCAAAATCTAAAAACCTAATATTTATTTATCTATATGTATAAGCAAGGTCTCATTAGTTCAAACCAAATTAATCAGATTTGGTTTCAAGTTCACTGTCATACAGCAGTTCTCTAAAAATACTTTCTACTAAACCATCTAAGAAAATCTTTTAAATGTTAAAGAGTTTAATAAGATGTTTAAATAGGATTTACTTGACCAATGGTATTCAGACTTTAAGGCAGCTTTACAAAAAAAAAAATTAACAGTAACAAAGTGTACTAGAAAAACAAATACCAACTCATAACCAACAAAAAAAAGCCTGCTCAACTTACTCCTGTAAGTCTCAAAAGATGATTTCTATGATACTTATTACCTTTCTTTCAACAAGTTTTCCATAAGCTCCAAACATTTTAGCAAGCCCCCCCGCCCTTTACCGCCATTCGGTGGTTTCTGAATCTCACATCCAAAGCCCCACAGGTAAGCGATGCTGTTTAAGCTTAGAAACCATCTCATTCTCCCAATCTAGGAACGTAATCAACGCCCACCTTTAGGAGATGTAAACAAAGAGTACCAATACGTGGTGGTTCTCCGGATCAGAACGTCCCAAAACAAAGGAAACAACGGCGCCATAAATTGTTGCCTGCCAATTTCTCCTTCACAATCCCATGGGAAAAAAAATCTCCATAAAACAATCTTGGCGAGCTTAAGGTTCCGTTTACTAGGACACCGACGACGGTTTTTGCCCGGAACGCCCCTTCGATACAAGAGCGGCATTCCTTTTAGGCCAAACACAAAGCCCGCACGCCGTTCGCCCAAAACTAACGGGCCCAGCATTTACGTCAGATTGTTTCCAGCTTAAACGAGGCCAAGTACACCCTAGATACTGTGCTTTCCATTGTCATAAAAAAAGACCTTCGCTGACCTAAACACTGGGCTAAAGGCCCTCAAAACGTCTCCCCGCGCCCCACGCGGCTCTCCGAGGCGCGGCCCGCGGTAGGCCTTGCCAGCATCGGAGCGCCGCTCCTCCGCCATTTTGTGCCTCTGGCTGCGCGCCCGGACCGCCAGCCCAAGATGGCTGCGGCGAGGCTTCGCAGGGAGCAACGGCGAAATAGGATACCGCTCCCCTCCCCCAACACCGAGGGGACACCGCGGCCATTTTTAATCTCTCTCCCCCCTCCTTATAACGGAAAAAACGGCCGTCTCGGGAACGAAGCCGCATAACCGGTTGGCGGCTTCCTTTTCGACCAAAGACACGTATACACAAAGGCTTTTTAAACGTTGTCACCTATCCCTCCTGGCTTCAGGCTTCGCGGCCTAATACGCCTCCGACTCCAGGCCGAGGCCGATGGGCCTAGAAAGAGATGCAAGAAGCTGGGACCACACAGCCACCCCCTACACCACCTATACGTACCCGCTCGCCGTAATTCTGCTCGCCGCTGTCGCTCATGACTCCTAGCTGACGTCGCTGCTCGCTGGGCTTCAGTCGAAGCTGCCAACCTCTTGCGCCTTCTCGATAGAGGCTCCGCCGCAGCCTCGCAGGACGCACGGGTTGCCGAGCCGCTCAGAGCCGAAACGCTCCGTACCACCTCCGCTCGGGCTCTAGCTCTGCCGGACGTGACGCGGCACTCCTTAACCCGGCTCCTCCCTCTCAAGAACGCGCGCTTTCTAGGCCCCGCCCCTCCGCGCCAGGCCCTCACAGCTCAGCGGTGGCGGGTTCCGAACCGGATGTGACGTCGGCCCCGCCCTCTCGTGCTGCCCCACCCCTGTCTCTCCGCCTCCGTTGGGCGGGAAAGTGTGTCTCAAGGCCTCAGGGGTTGTAGCCTCGGGACACAGTGATGTCACCAGCCAGATCTGAATCGCTTCTGAAACTCTCCCAGGAGAACACTGAAGGTGGGAGTTGGGAGGAGAGAGTCACCATTTACCCCGCCCTTTATTCCTTTCTTCCGCCTGGTTTCCTGTCTCATTTTGTGTTTGCCATCATTGAAAGAGGCGGAAATCCATGCACTAGTTTCCTACTTTACTTTGAATGTAGCCCTTAGCAATTGGTTTTTCCTTCCTGAATAAACTTTTTTTAAAAACCTAATCTTTATACACAGGAATTAAACAAAGTCTCTGTTCTGAAAATAGCAATCGTCTAAAAAGGGAGAACACAAATATTCACAAACTATCATTTTAAATGCTAGAGCCAAGTACGACTACAATGGTGTCACAAGGTGGGAGAGTTAATTTTGCCGTTGTGGTGAGCAGACCTTGACCTCCTTTGGGTTACTCTTTGGGGCGTAGCACAGTCGTTTTCAGGCTGTGCCTAAAACCTGAGTTTGCCATTAACTACTCCATTTACAGATTAGGTGCCGAGTGGAAATGACTAACCTTGTTTTTACAAGAAAACAACCACCCTTAAGGCACAAGTTGTTAAGTAATTATCACGCTAATAATAATGACCATCTGTGAACATCAAGTTAATCAGAAGCTTATAGATGCATAGGTGTATCAAACCCATATCTGGAGGAACAGACCCAGCTGGGGGATGGCGGCGGGGCAACTCAGGAGGCTGAAGCAGGAGGATTGAGGCCAGTCTCAGCAATTTAGTGAGGTCCTAAGCAACTTAGTGAGATCGTGTATCCAAAAAAAAGAGGCTGGGGATGAAAAGTGCCCCTGGGTTAAATCCCCAGTACAAACAAAAAGAAGAAAAGAAAAAACTAAAACCATAAGTTTATTAAACACACCAGATACCAAATGATACAAACCCCTCACTCAAGACCTGTAAAAGGAGGAGCGCCCCAAGAATGGACATGGTGGCACCTTGACCCTGTCACATGGTCATTCATCATATCTTGCCCAGGAAAATTGCCAGAGCAACAAACCTCTGAATCTCTGTTTTCAGGCTTTAGAAGAGTATGTTTTTTTCTTGCCTGTGACAACCGAATAAGTCCCACTCCAAGCTGATATCTCAAGCTGACACTGTGAAACTATTGTCCTTCCAGAACTTCCAGACTAGAATAAGTTCCTGTGCTTTGACAGCTCTGCTCCCTGAACAAGCTCTTTGGTTGGTAATCTTATTTGACCATTTATAGTGACTTTTTAAAAATGTTTTAGTTATAGATGGACACAATATCTTTATTTTACTTATATGTGGTAATTGAGGATCCAACCCAGTGCCTCACACAAGCTAGGCAAGTGCTCTACCTCTGAGCTACAACCCCAGCCCCTGACCACTTATAGTGACTTTTTACATTTGTATCTGTTCTCTGCCTTTGCTGTCAGGTCAGCCTCCTGAACCCCTATAGCTGCCCTAACCCTTTCATAGCTTTTCTGTAATATATGTGTAATATATGTCTCTATATATGCAATATATATACACACATATGCATACATATATATAACTATGTAAAGTATGATATGTGACTTGAGTGTTATAAATATTAGAAATTCATTGGCTATGACTACCAGGTGATCCACAAGCATTCAGTGAACTGCCACAGATAAAAGTGGTGTAGCCTGTAAATTTATTGCTATTCAATACATTCTGACATCAAGACACAAGGTGTTTGGTCTATGTTAATGACATAGCACACCCAGTACAGCCATTGCCCCAAAGCATATATTGGGTTTAGTGGGAAGAGCCCAGTTTTGGAAGTAGGTACCTGATCTCAGCTTCTGCACTTTAGTGATCCCCATCCATTAAAAGAAAAGAAAAGAAAAAAGGCTGATGAGGTACTTTAATACTTATTTGTAAAGAGCATTTGAACTTGTAAGAAGAAAAGCAAAAATTTATTAAGATATAACTCACACAAAGAAACAAAAAAAATTAAGAAAGATGTAACTTACCATGCAATTCCCCCCATTTAAAGTCTATAGATCATGGTTTTTAGTATATTACAGAATTGTACAACCATCATCAAAATCAATTTTACAATAGTCTCAAACACTGAAGTCTGTACTCAAGTAGTCATTTTCTATCCCCCTCAATACTTACATCCCTGGGGAATCTTCTCTGTAGATTTTCTTTTTTTATTTTTATTGTTTCTTTTAATTATACATAACAGCAGAATTCATTTTGATATGATTGTACAAGCATGAGTTTTATTGTATGCAGTTAGGACCCCATTCTTATGAATGTACATGATGATGGGATTCACTATAGTATATTCATATAAGTACATAGAAAAATTATTTTGGATTCATTTCACTGTCTTTCCTTTTCCTATTCCCTTCATTTCCCTTTGTCTAGTCTACTGAATATCTATTTTCTCCCCTTTTTGTGTGTTAGCTTCCACATATCAAATAAAATTTGACCTTTGGTGTTCTAGGGATTGGCTTATTTCATTTAGCATGGTAGTTTCCAGGACCATCCATGTACTTGCAAATGTCTTTATGGCTGAGCAATATTCCATTCTATATATGTATCACAATTTCTTCATCCATTCATCTATTGAAAGGCATCTAGGGTTGGTTCCATAGCTTAGCTATTGTGTATTGAGCTGCTATAAACATTGATGTGGCTGTGTCACTGTAGTATGCTGAATTTAAATCATTTGGATATAATGAGGAGTGGGATAGTTGGGTCAAATGGTGGTTCCATTCCTAGTTTTTTGAGGAATCTCTATACTGCTTTCCAGAGTGGTTTTCTCAATTTGCAGTCCCACTAGCAGTGTTTATATAGATTTTCTCTATAGATTTACCTATTCTAGACATTTCCTATAAATGGCAATTTGTAGTTCCTTGTAACTGGCTTTCTTGACTCAGTATGTTTTCAAGATTCATCCATATTGTAGAATGTACCAGTAAGTCATTCCTTTTTATTCTTGAATTATATTCCGTTATGTGAATATGTTCCATTTTATTTATTCATTCATCTTTTAATAGACTTTTGGATAGTTTCTACTTGTTAGCTAGTATAAATAATGCTGCTATGAACATTCATGTATAAGTTTTTGTATGAGCATGTTTTCACTCTGGAGTATACATCTAGCAGTGGAATTGTTAGTGTAACCGAACACAATAGTTTTACCCCTTGGTGAGTGCAAAGGAACTGCTAAACTGTTTTCCACAGAAGTTATCATTCATTTTTCATTTTACCCTGCAGTGTATGAAGCTTCCAACTTCTTCAAGTCTCACCAGTACTAGTTGTTTTGCACTTTATAATTTATATGTATATATTTGTACATATATATCCATACATACACACACACATCCCTATCTCCATCCTAATGAATGTGAAATGCTATCTCATTGTGGTTTTCATTTGCATTTCTCTAATAACAATAATGATTATCTTTTCATGTGTTTATTGGCTATTTGTAAATCTTCTTTGGAGAAATGTCTATTCTGATACTTGCCTAATTTTAAATTGGTTACTTATCTTTTTATTATTGAGTTATAAAAGTTGACAACTTGATTCTGGCTTGGTCATCTGAACAGTATCAGTATTTAAGGTATATGAGAACCAGAGATTTTGTGATGACTCAAGGTGACAGTTGTCCTCTCTTCTTACATATTTTACAGAGCACACCTTATCTACTTTCAGTTTTAATTAGGGACCTATTTCCTTTGGTTTATATTTATATTTACAACTTTGAACACCCTCCTCAAATTCATGCTTAATTCCAGTTGTCACCGAGCATGGTGGCACACACCTTTAATCCCAGCAACTCAGGAGGCTAAGACAGGAAGATCACAAGTTCTAGGTAAACCTGGGCAACTTAATGAGTCCCTGTCTCAAAGTAAAAAGTTTTTAAAAAGGCTGTACATAGTAGTAGAACACTCACCTAGAATGCACAGACCATAGATTCAATCCCTGGTATCAAAAGAAAGAAAGAAAGAAAAAAAAAATCCTGTTACCTGTTGGAATATTTACCTGGACATTTTAGAGGCTTCTAAAAATTAACTTGTTCAAAATTAAACTCTTTTTCCCCCTCTGATACTGAGGATTGAACCCAGGTTTCATTAACTACCAACTATAGAGTTACATCTCCAACCCTATTTATTTATTTAGCAGCAAGGTTTCGCTGAGTTGCTCATGGCCTTGCTAAATTGCTGAGGCTGGCTTTGAACTCATGATCCTCCTGCCTCAGCCTCCCAAGCAGCTGAGATTACAGGTGTGTGTCACCGTGCCTGGCTCAGCACTTTTTTGTTGTTGTTGTTAGTTTGTTTTATTTAATTTTTATTTTGTTGACACAGAGGATTGAACCCAGCTTTACCACTAAGCCACATCCCCAGCCCTATTTATTTTTATTTGGAGACAGAGTCTCACTAAGTCCTTAGGACCTGACTAAGTTGCTGAGGCTGGTCTCAAATTTATGAGTCTCCTGCCTCAGCCTTCTTAGTTGCTGGGATTACAGGCCAGCTCCTTGTTTTGGTTCTTTGAAATAGGGTCTCCCTAAATTGCCCAGACTGGTCTGGAACTTGTGATTCTGTTGTCTCAGATTGGCAGGGATTGTAGATCTTTACCCTGCAGCCCAGTCCAGAAAATTCATGGTTTTAAATTTACTCCACCTGTGCCCTCCAAAAGTCTCTGCTTGAAATATTCTTCAACATTCCCTTCCTTATCTAATTGGTTAACACAGGTCATGTTTTTAAAATTTGGGTTTCCCTCTTCCATCTCTCATTTATCTGTGGTATTGCAAGTTCTTGCATTGTTTGGGGGTTTTTTGGTGGGGTATGTACAGGGATTGAACTCAGGGGCACTTTATAACCAAATTACATCCTCAGTCCTTTTTATTTTTATTTTTTCAATATTATTTTTAGTCGTAGTTGGATATAATACCTTTATTTTATCTACTTTTATGTGGTGCTGAGGATCAAACCAAGGTCCTTGGACATGCTAGGCAAGCACTCTACCCCTGAGCCACAACCCCAGTCCCCTTTTTATTTTTTGACACTAAGTTTTTATTTATTTATTTTTCTAAGTTTCTGAGGGCCTTGCTAAATTGCTGAGGCTGGCCTGGAACTCTCAATCCTCTTGTCTTAGCCTCCTGAGTCACAGGGATTACAGGCTTACACCACCACAACTGACTGCAAAGTAACTCAGAAACTAAATTAGTGTTTGTAGAGTTTTTACAACTTGAAGCACTTTATTTAAAATTCTAATAAGAGAAAATAGGGTTATTAAAAGATTCAAACCATTACTTTAGAGATGGAATCATAATTCACAAAGGTGAAATGGGAAATAGGGTGTGTCTGAGAAAAGAATTCTGGAACCCTTTTCTTACAGTTGTGTTTGGAATTTTGCAGCAATCCCTTGTGCTTCCCTGCATTTATGCTTTCCTAATCTTTATATTAGCTAGGCTGTACCATCTCTAAAATTTTTTGTATTCTCTCTGGGAAGAAAAGATTATATTTCCCCCTTTTTAATGCCTAGACAAATGTCATTGTGATCTAATTTAAAAATTAAGTCAGGAGCAAAATGTTAATTGTAGAATCTAAAAGATTTTAGAACATCTGCGTTCATTGTTTGCCTCTCTCCACGGGGCTTGAATATTTTCTTGATGTTGATAGAAAAAAATGTAAGTCAGGTCATGGTACCACATGCCTTGAAATCAACAATAGAATGGCTTTCCCTAATTTTTAGGACAAAGACTAAATGGACAGGCGTTACAGGATGAAAGGATTTACTTCCTGGTTCTAGTGTGTATCTTCCAGGGGTCTGCAGCAAAGAGGCTTCCCCAAACTCCAGCACCAGCAGTGAGCACTTCTCTCTACAGACCTGAGCTTCTAAGGTCTGCTGACAGTGTCTCCGGGTTCCCACTCACTCCTGCAGCACCTGCGGCCAGTAGCACCTAGCTCCCAGCAGCTTCCTCCAGATCAGCCATCCTCACTCCCAGCCAGGTTTTGTAGTAGAAGCCTCTGGCTCCTGCAGCATTCACAGCTTCTCCATCGTCCAGCTCCTACAGTATGCAGCAAGTACAAGCACCTAGTGGCACCCAGCAGTGCCCGGTGCAGGGGCAGCAGCACCAGCAGCAGGCAGCTTCTCCTGGAACTACAGCACATGGCTTTGAAGCTGCCCCATGAATAGCTCTCCCTGGCACCCTGGAGGAAAAATTTCTGGAAAACTCCAAGGGGCTGATTCAGTTCTGTCAGAATGTAACCGGAGCAATTTCTCAATGTTCCAGTAAGCCAGGGCCGTGCTCTCTCCAACAGGGTCTGGATTTCATATCTGGAGGAGAAAGGAGGTCCTCCTTCAAACACTAAATCTCAAAGCCAGGGGGAGGGCTCCTCCTTATATCCACTACTCCCACATTGTTTTGCCTTCTCTTTACTTCTCACTAGTTCCTTATTACCTCTACCCCAGTTATAGTTAGTGATTATTTATATCAGACTTTCCCTGTTCAAATTATTGTGTAGCTGATCTCTCTTGACTGGACTGCTGCTAGAAATGATCCCTCTAGATACTAGCTAGGATGTGGAGGTGAAGGAGAGAGAGGAGCTGGAGCAACTTCCAGGTTCTGGCTTGGAGGAACAAGGGTGTCATTATCTAGCAAGGGAAGTGAAGGCAGGTGGGACAGAATGAGGAGTTCAGTTTGGGGCCCACAGAATTTGATGTGTGATGGAACATCCATAGTAGTGGTTATGGCTCTCTCAGGAGAAAGCTGGATGGAATATACAGATCTGGAGTGGCCAGTATAGAGATTGTCAAGAAAGGCTTATTTTGAATAAGTGGGATCTTCAAGGCAGTGGTGGTGAGGGGTGTCTTCAGAGAACAAATAGCACAACCTTTCTGTACATAAAGTGTACACTTTATGTCCACTCACCGGTTGGAATTATGAAGGTGGAAGTTAAAACTTGGAGACTTAGTTAAGGCAGATGTTCATGAGATATTTTAGGATTGAGAGGAAATGAAGAAAACATTTAGTCTGATGACTATGGCTGGATAGTGTAATTAGGTTAAAATAATCAATCACCTTGGAATGTCCCAGCGCTTCAGAAAAACTCAGCTTAAAAAAAAAGAATTTTACTGTGTCAAAATGCATCCTATAACTAATGTATAACTAATGTACATATAATGTATAACTAATTAAACATGTATAACTAATTAGAACAAATAAAAAAAGTATTTTTAAAGAAAGAGAAGTAAATTGAATGTATCTAGAGATATCTATGAAAGAGATGAAGATAGCAAAAATTAGAATATCAAAGTCATAAAACTTAGAGCTCAAGCATTTAACACAGACCAAAAATACTTTATCTTAGAATTATTATTATATTACTTATATCAACTGTGGATTAAAAATTCAGACAATAAGAAATGTGCAAAGCAAAAAGTGAAAAAAAAATCCTATTTCATACCCTTCTTTTTTTTCCCCGTCTCATTCCTTAGAGGTCACTCAAATTAAAAATGTTGTATAACCTTTTAAACCTTTGATAGATTTACAAATTAAATTATTTTCACAAACAGAATCATTCTATACATATTTATCTTTTTATATATATATACCAGAGATTAAACCCAGGGGCAATTAACCACTGAGCCAAGTCCACAGCCCTTTTTTTGTATTTTATTTAGAGACAGGGTTTTGCTGAGTTGCTAAGTACCTTACTAAGTTGCTGAGGCTCACTTTGAACTTGCGATCCTCCTGCCTCAACCTCTCAAGCCGCTGGGATTATAGGTGCACACCACCACACCTGGCTATACATATTGATTTTAATACGTTATTCTGCAACTTGCTTTCTTTGCTCAGCAATCTAAAATATGCAAAATGAGGGATGGAGGATGTGGCTCAGGTAGAGCATTTGCTTGGTATGTATGAGACCCTGGGTTCAATGCACAGCACCACAAAAAAAGCAAAATTTAAAAAAATGTGCTAAATATCTTTGTATATCAGTGCACATAGATGCATCTTAGTTTTTAAAACAGTTGCATGGTATTCCACTGTAAAAATGTACCATGACCTATTTTACCATTTCTTATTTATGAAGAAAGACATGGAGAGTAAGATGAAACCAGTCCTTTAAAGAGCACAGAACACCCATGTTCTGGGCATGGGATCAGTGGGATCACAAAGGCACTGAAATGAGAATGTATGGCAGGTTCTATAGTGGCAACCCCCTCCATCCCAGAAAATCTTAATTAAACTTCTCCAGAGACCCTCACCATAATTGCTCTTAGATTATCAGCAAAAATTTCTACAAAGAGTTTTTAGGCAGGAAATATGCTTGCAGAAACAGAGTATGATATAAAAGACTAACCCAAGTCCTGCACAAAGGCGTTTTATTTCAAAGGACAGTAGATAGGTCCTTGAAGACAAGTTAGCAGGCAAAGGGGAGGGGAACTCTCCCTTTCCCAGGCACTGCTTTTCACAGAGAGTGTCCTTGATTTATTTTTTTTTATCCAGGCTTGGGTTGTTTGCCTAGTACAAAAAAACAACAACAAAAAAAAAACTACTTCTGCAGATTGTGAGCCTGTGAGGTCCCTTCCCCCCTCCCTCCCCACCATACACTGGGTTAAAGTTCTAAACACTTCTGAACTCAGGGTTTAGAAGAAGAATTTTTAGGTGAGAGCCACCTCTGAACCTGGCTGCAGCCAATAAACGTGTACCCTGCTAATCTCTCAATGTCCAGCCTCATCTGACCCTACCACATTTTCAGAAGTGAGCCCAGATGCTGAGATTCTAGTGGCACAGCTGGTTTATTAGAAGGGATTATAGTGCAGACAATAGGGCCTGATCTGCCTTGTTGTGGAATCCCGCCTCCTGGGGTTTGAGAGACCTGGGCCAGCTTAAGCTCTATGTCTCAGTGGTCTCCTTTATAAAATAGGAATAATAATAACACCTACTTCCAGGATTCAAAGAATTAGTAAATATAAAACACTGAGAACCAATCCCTAAAAAACAAATGCAGAATGTCTTCTTTGATATAAGGGGGGGCGAATCAAAACAGAGCAGGGAGTAAGAGCATGAGAAGATTACCATTAAATAGGAATGGGAGAGAGAAGGGGAATTGCATGGAAGATGGTAGGAGACCCTCATTGTTTATGCAAAATTACATATAAGAGGGTGTGAGGGGGAAGAAAAAAGAGAGAGAGAGAAACGTGTCACAGTAGATTGGGTAGAAAGAGGGGAGGGGAGGGGAGGGGGGATAGGAAGGGCAGCACAATACAATAGACACTAGTATGGCCCTATGTATAAACGTGGCTGTATAACCAATGTGATCCTGCAATCTGTACACGTGGAAAAATAAGATTAAGATTACGTACCCCATTTGAATCAAATGTATGATATGTCAAGATCATTGTAATGTTTTGAGCAACTAATAAAAAAATTTAAAAATAAATAAATAAAACACTGAGAGCATGATCTTGCCCATAATTAGTTAGCAATCATTTTGTGGATCTTAGAAAGGATGTCAGATGTTATTTAAATGTAGTGAGAATCTCTTGAAATGTTTTTGTTAGGGAAAGTAGTGGACTCATTTTGATTTGTGTACGAGTATTCTCCAGTGGGTTGGGAGGAAGTAGAAGTCAGGAGCAGTTAGGAAGGTGTTGTGTTGATCCAAGGAAAGACCATTACCCTATGGTAAGACAAAGGAGATGAAGAAAATGGACAGATTGTAGATCCATCTGGAGACAGGAATTGGGCAGTTTTCATCATGACAACACAGAAAACAGGGTTTGGTTCAGGGACAAATTTTCTGAAGTGGACAGGAGATAAAGAGAACGTGGAAAATCTGTTGAGAGATTTTCTTTTGCTGATTTGCTATATGTAAATGGAACGTTTTAATGTTAATATTGTACTTTTCAGAATATTTATAGGACTAATATCATTAAAAGAAGTCTCAAAGAGATGGACTGAGCTAACAAAAAAAAAAAAAAACAAGGTAACAAAATCTCAGGTCACATCTTCATGGCAATGTAAGAGGTCCCATTATCAATCTCAAAACAATTTTTGATATACAACCAGCTAACACCCTCCCTCCCATCTCCTCAATTCCCCTGCTTAGTCCAGGAAGTTCCTAGGAAGGTGTCACTTAGTTTGTTTCCTCCTTATAACACTTCCCCACCATTCCCAGCCAGGGTCACAGGAATTGGGGGCTGTGATTTAGACTTGCCCCCCAGCCTCTCATTTTCTGATGCAGACCCCAAAACACTTCTTTTATTTCCTTTCTATAAGACCTTAAACTGACTGTCAGTGGACTGAGAGATCTTGTTAATGAAGTCATTTCTTATGCATAAATTACAAATATATTCTATAGTTTCTTCTACTTGCTATTTCGTCTGTCACATTCAGGATAAATTTTACCTAAAGTGATTTTTTGTGTGTGATTTGAGATAGGGATCATTTTATTTTTCTCCATGTATATATCTGTTTTCTCAACATTGGATAGTAAATAACTTGTGTTTTCTTTTGTGATGCCACTTTTATTGTGTATTAAGATTTTTTTTTCTTAAAGAGAGAAGAGAGAGAGAGAATTTTTTAATATTTATTTTTCAGTTTTCGGTGGGCACAACATCTTTATTTTATTTTTTATGTGGTGCTAAGGATTGAACCCAGTGCCTAGTGCATGCCAGGCGAGCGTGTTACTGCTTGAGCCACATCCCCAGCCCTGTGTATTAAGATTTTTAAAGGCTGGGGCTGTGGCTCAGTGATAAAGCATGTGTGAGGCACTGGGTTCGATCCTCATAATATAAAATATAAAATAAAGACATTGTGTCTGCCTATAACTAAAAAATAAATATAAAAAAGGAAAAAAAAGATTTTTATATATTTAAGATATGCACAGTTCTATCTCTGATTTTTCTTGTTCTGTGTATCTTAGTAACCTTCCAACAATGTTGCTTGAAATACTTTTATTAATAAGGGTTTATAGTGGGTCTTTATAAATGGAAGGAGAACCTGAGCATGGTATTGCATACCTTAATCCTGGCTACTCAGGAGGGTGAGGCAGGAGAGGAAGGGTGAGGCAGGAGCCAGAAGTCAGGAGCATCATAAATTCAAGGCCAACCTGGGTGACTAAATTTCTTACAGTATATTTCCTTTCAGTTCTGTTTCTCTAGTTTGATACTGACTGATACAGTGTTCTTTAAAAAAAAAAAAAAGATTGAATTATTTGTGAAACTTTAATTGTTTATAATTCTAAAAATAAATAAATAAATAAATAAATAAATAAATAAATAAAAGCAAAGTCGGTATGATGGCATACACACCAGTAATCCCAGAAATTTGGGAGGTGGAGACAGGAGGGTCTCAAGTTCAAGGCCAGCCATAGCAATTTAGTGAGAGCCTAAGCAACTTAGCAAGATCCTGTCTTAAAATAAAATAAATAAATAAATAAAAAGAACTGGGAAGTTAGGTCAGTGGTAAAGCACCCCTGGGCTCAATCCCCAATATAAAAAAATGAAATTTACTTTTAATTGCATCAAATTTATAGGTAACCCTAACTTGGAGAGAATTGAGATCCTTATAATCTATGCCCTCTATTCCAAGAGCATAGCTGTTTCTGCATTTATTTGGATCATCTTCCATGCCCTTCATCAATGTCTTTTAACATTGAGGATTCAGGGATGCTTTTCCAGGACTCTATCCCTGATCCTTTTAAAATTTTGAGACATGGTCTTGCTAAGTTGTCAAGGGTCTTGCTAAGTTGTTGAAGCTGGCCATGAACTTGTGATCCTCCTACCTTAGCCTTCAAAATCACTTGAAAACTTTACATTTTTTATTTTATTGAGAAATAGTATTTTGTTTTGAATTATAGTTTTTAGTTGGCTATTGATACAAGAAATTGGTTTTTGTAGCTTGATTTTGTATGCAACAAAACTTATTGAACTGTCTTGTTGGTTCTAATAGTTTATCTTGCTTTTTCTAAAAAGATAAGAATTTTCTTTGTGAATAATGATAGTTTTATCAATAATTAGCTATCAATTTTTGGACCTCTTATGTCTTGTCATTACTTGATACAAGTAAAAAAAGGAATCTAAAATTTTGCAGAAATGAGAACACTGTAGTATGTTTCTCTTTCACAGTCTCTTGCCTGTTATCTACTATGGACTAGAAGAATCCAGAAGACAATTCTCTGATAAAAGCACTGAGAAATATCTTCATGAAATGAGTACCAGTTTTTAAAAATGGAGCTCTAGTGACTGTTCTTTGTCAATAAAAAGCTTCTGTGGATACTACTGTTCTTTGTCAATAAAAAGCTTCTATGGATACTGTGTGGTAGAGTATAACACATTGTTCCTGGTTTGGGCCAATAAAATAATTGATCAAGATTAAGAAATTACTGGAATTAGTGAGTCGTTCTGGGTGTCCCAGCCATCCCTGGAACTCCTGTCAACGTTTAAACCAGAACAGGTTGTTTCCACCAGGTGGTGCCGAAACTCAATCTGAGCAGATGGGCTTGGAAAGTGCCCTGTCTGGATCTATAAAACTACACCCGCTCAGCTCACCCCAGTCATTTTATGAGTTTCTTAATAAAATGTTCTTGCATTTTTGGCAGTTGATATTTGGGAATCCATTTATTGCTGGGGTTTTACTGTTGGAATTTTACCATATTTAGCAAGTTAGCACTGAAGTCAGTATTGGCTTCCTGACCTATAGATTAAGGGTTATTATAGCTGGAGCCCCTGGAACTTTCCCTTCATATAAAAACAGTGGAATTTTATTAAATTTAATTAATTTTTTTGTGATACTAGGGATTGTATCCAGGGGCACTCTATTACTAAGCTACAATCCCCAGTCCTTCATCCCCCCAAGTTTTTATTGATGCAGTATAGTTGTACATCCTAAAGGAATTTTTTATTACATATTTGTACCCAGTTCTTTTTTTTTTTTTTTTTTGAGACAAGGTCTGACTAAATAGTGGAGGCTTACCTGAATGTGTGATCCTCCTCCTCAGCCTCCTGAGTAGCTGGGATTGAAAGCACAATCCACCACACCCAACTAAAACAGTGAAAAAAAAAAAATTTTTTTTTTTTTAAAGAGAGAGTGAGAGAGAGAATTTTAATATTTATTTTTTAGCGGACACAACATCTTTGTTTGTATGTGGTGCTGAGGATCGAACCCGTGCAGCAGGCATGCCAGACGAGCGCGCTACCGCTTGAGCCACATCCCCAGCCCAAAACAGTGAAATTTTAAACACTCAGATAGTGCCAATATCAAACCTTTTGAATATGCAAAGATGGCGATTTCCCTTTAAGGTTCATTTGACTCACCAGTTGGATATAATAAGACAAATAAGTTTTAGAGAATGACAGTGGGTTATCTTAATTAGATGACAAGCCTGATTACATTTGTTATTCCATATGGTGTCTTTTATTTGGGGGAAATCAACCTAAGTCCCAGTAACTGGAATGCACTTATTGATCTAGCAAATTATATATATTCTTGATTTTAATAAACTGAGAACTTTTTTTTTTAGTACTGAATAGTGAGCTTAAGTGTGCTTTACCTCTAAGCTATACATCCAGCACTTTAATTTTCTGTTTTGAGACAGGATCCCACTAAGTTGCCCAGGCTGGTCTTAAACTTGGGATCCTTCTGCCTCAAACTTCCAAGTACCTGGAATTTACAGGTGCGTACTGTTGGGAAAACATATAACGGCAGCAGCACCCCAGAGAAAAACCCCAGCTTGGCGTCTAATGACCCTTTTTCTCTGTTTCTTTCACTGGCGCCAAATGTTCCCGCCAGCGCCAATGTTCAAACCCTGCTGGTGGGAAGCCTTAGCCCCAATTAGAATTAACTTCTTGGGCTCCAGAACTGACATATGGAAGAGCTTGCCAATAAACGGGCGACCTGTTATCTACCTCAGCCCTGCGACCTCTCCTTAGACCTATATAAACACACAGCCTTTTGTAATAAAGTGGAAACCTCTTTGGTGATCTGTGTCGTGTGGTGCGGCGTTTTCAGTCTTACACGTACCTCTGGGCACATGAAGACATCTTTATTGTAGATGAGATAGCAACACTCTTCATTATCTCCCATCAAGGTTAAATCTCTGGTTCTATGTAACAGGAACTTTTATTCTTTATTTTTTTTCCTTTTTCCCTATTTTTGGTACTGGGGATTTAACCCAGGGGTGCTTTACCATTTAACCCCAGCCCTTTTTATTTCATTTTTATTTTTAAAATTTTTTGGTAGTGAGCATTGGACCCAGGAGTGCTTAAGAACTGAGCCACATCCCCAGCACTTTTATTTAGAGACAGGATCTTTCTAAGCTGCTTAGGGCCTCTTTAAGTTGCTGAGGCTGGCTTTGAACTCACAATCCTCTTGCCTCATCCTCCTTAGCTACTGGGATTACAGGCATGTGCCACCCTGCCCGGCTCTTGGTGGTTTGTTACACAAATAAGGACAATATTATCATTCATGTATTTATGCATTTGAGACTAATTTTTATTTTTGTTTTTTTCTTTCCCTCTATATTTTATGTGGAACAAGATGCTTGTTAATTTTATAATTTATGAATAATGGACACATTTTCAAGATGAAATTTAAGAAAACTAAGGGGGGGATGAAAATCGTGAGATTCTGGATCCTAGATTCAATAATGAATGAGATTTAGATTTAGCCATCATGGGGAGATGTTAAGGATATAAGACATAGTTGTATTATGTTAGATGTTACTGTTTTAAAACAGTGTAAAAAAGAAAAATGTATTAAGTATGGGAAGAAAAGTTGGGGCTGGGGATGTGGCTCAAGCGGTAGCGCGCTCGCCTGGTATGCGTGCAGCCCGGGTTTGATCCTCAGCACCACACACAAACAAAGATGTTGTGTGAGCCGAAAACTAAAATAAATAAATAAATATTAAAAAAAAAAAAAAAAAGAAAAGTGTATGTTAATTTGGGGAAGCCAACAGGAAAGGCTCTGAGGAAGTTTGTCCATCCTTATGGTCACTTAGCTTCTGAACTCCTTCCCTGTATTTGAGGGAATGTCTACTTGTAGAAGGCCTGCTTTCCATTCTAGAAAGCCATGGATCCTAGGAACTTGTTTTCCCAGCTTTGCCTGAAGCGAGGTGATATCCCAGTCTCAGAATGAGAAGTTAATGTTTCAAGGAAACCAAGATTGCACAGAATATAGTCTGGAAATGGGTAGTGGTTGCAGCAGTGGCTACATGCAGTTACCAGAGGCAGCAGGGCAGTACTTTCAGCTGCAGTTGCAGATCTCCAGGATCAGTGGTGCTGAGGTCCTGTTCAATAACAGCAGCCATGGTGTCTTTGCCAGAGAAGTTCTATGGGGTCATTTTTAAGCCTCCTGGCTGTGAGGCCTCTGAGCTTTGTTTGCATTTCTAAAGATCTTAAAATGACCCATATCTCTGAATAATTTCCATAATCAGAGTCTAGTGTTTCAAATCATTCTGACAAATAAAACCTTGAACATACTAATATGTTTTTATTTTCAGTTTTATTCATCTTTATTTGTGTTTGTTTTTAATTTACTTCTCCATAGATATGAAGTTGTACATAAACAATAATCTTAATTATCTTTACAAAGTGAAAAAATAGGGGCTGGAGTTGTGAGTTGTGGCTCAGCGGTTGAGCGCTTGTCTAACATGGGCGAGGCCCTGGGTTTGATCCTCAGCACCACATAAAAATAAGATAGAGGTATTGTGTCCAACTATGACTAAAATAAAATATTAAAAAAATAAAGTTAAAAAATAAAATATATAAGACCCACTATGTTAAGTGTTCCTTCAGGGTGGGGACGTTATAATGAAAATGGTCCTAAAACTTCACACTTGATAGAATTTTCCTTCATTGATTAACAAGAAAAATCAAAATGAAAATCTGAGAAACAAAAGCAAAGAACTTTAAGTAGTGTTTTTTAGAGGGTTTTTTTGTTTTGTTTTGATGCTCAAAACAGGCAGGAGGATTGCAAGTTTGAGGGCAGCCTCAGCAATTTAGCAAGACCCTGTCTTAAAATTTAAAAAATAAAAATAAAAAGGACTGGGGAATTAGCTGAATAGTAGAGCACCCCTGGTGTCAATTCCAAGTACCAAAAATAAAAAATAAAAAATTAGTAAATATTTCCTTTGTCAGGGATATCTTTTATTATTCTTCTCTACATGCTTATTTCCTAATGAAACTAGAATGCTAGGGCTTTTCTGAGCATTTCCCTCTGGGTTCTCTCTCTGTGATAAGTGATTTTCCCTTTTTCTAGACATCAATAGTTTTGCTAAATTTACTATAATATTGAGAAATTATTGAACAGTTACCATGTTCCTTTTATAATAGAGAAGGCAAGAAAAGAGTATGGGGATTTGCAGCTAGGTAGAAGAAACTAGGTTGTGATTCTTGTTTGTCACTTACTATTTGTGTAGATTTAGATAAGTCCATGTAATCTCTCTGAAAATGTTTCCTCATTTGAAGAATGGGGGCAATAATATCTAAATTACAGGGTTATTGTAAGGATTAGATATTTTGACTAGCTATTAGTTACCTAATGAAATGACTGGTACAAAGTAGGCATTAAATATGTGACAATTTCAGGTTGATAGACTTAATAAGTCCACTATCTCAGCTGAGTGGATCAAGGATGGGTACTTTACCCAGGGTAGGCCAATTGAATTCTCTCTCCTGAGAATTGTCCCCTGCATATATGCTCCTATACATGCACTCACCCCTCTCTGCACCTGTTCTGAAAATGGCAGGTATATCAAGACCCAGTCTGCTCCAAAGGCAATAAGGATGAAGGATTCCTGGGCCAGGCTCCTGCAGAAAGGGTATCATCTAGTTATTATGGTTTGGATGTGAGTTGTCTCCCATAAGCTCATGAGTGAGACAGTGCAAGAAGGTTCAGAGAAGAAGTGATTGGTTTACAAGAGCCTTAACCCAATCAGTGAGTTAATCCCCTGATGGGATTAACAGAGTGGTAACTAAAGGCAGACTTTGGGCACATATTTGTATCCAGCGAATAGAGATCTTTCTCTCTCTCTTTGCTTCCTGATAATCATATGGGCTGCTTCCCTCTGCCACACTCTTTCACCATGGTGTCCTGCCTCATTTCAAGCCCTTAGGAAAGGAGCCAGCCTTCTATGGACTAAGACCTCTGAAATAGTGAGCCCTCAAATAAACTTTTCCTCCTGTACAATTGTTCTGGTCAGATCTTTTAGACACAGTGGCAAAAAAGCTGACTAAAACACTGCTTAAAAACACTGGCTAAATTACACACATGCATTTACTATATCTGAGAATCCAACAATCTCAGGAATAAGAAACTTAGTCTCATTTATTTCATCCTAATCCTGGCCTTTAAGGATACTGTCTTTATTTAGAATTATTATATATTATATATACAGGGCCACCACTCCCAACTAAAATTGTGATTTTTTTTTGTACTAGGGATTCAACCCAGGGAGCTTAAACACTGAGCCATATCCCCAGACCTTTTTACTTTTAATTTTGAGACAAGGTCTTGCTAAGTTGCTTAGGGTCTCTCTAAGTTGCAGAGGCTGACTTTGAACTTGTGATCCTCCTGCCTCAGCCTTCTGAGTCACAGGCATCACAGTTGTATGCCACAATGCCCGGCAAGATACATTTCATCATGGATATTTGAGCATTAATTTTTATTTTTTAGAATAATGCATTAAAATATTTGTCTTGCTGGCTGTGGTGGCACACACATGTAGTTCCAGCTACTTAGGAGACTGAAGCAGGAGGATTACAACTTTGAGGTCAGTCTTAGCAATTTAGGAAGACTCCACGTCAAAATTAAAAAAAAAAAGAAAAGAACTGGACTAAGACCTCTGAAACCATGAGCCCTCAAATAAACCGTAGTTTAATGGTAGAGCACCTCTGGGTTCAACCCCTAGTACTGCAATAAATAAATAAGTAAATTAAAAAATTAATTTTTTTAATCTTGATGATTGAGTTCTTGGTCATCCTTTAAATTGTGCTACAAGGTGAGTGACTCACTTGCTCTCTCTCAGTTCTGCAGGACAGCCTCTCCAGATCTCAATGTTTCTCTGATTTCTTGGATGTTGCTATTGAGACTTGAATCAAAAGGTAGAGCCAAGGTGATATTCATCCTGTAAGGGTGATTGCAGTGTAGGGTGAGAGTGTGTGAATACCTAGTCTGGATAGCCCCAGATCCCTTCCTTTACCATTGGAGTCTGCTGTGTCTCCTCCCCTGGCTGAGTCATTCTCTTCTTTCTTTCTTTCTTTCTTTCTTTCTTTCTTTCTTTCTTTCTTTCTTTCTTTCTTTCTTTCTTTCTTCTTCTTCTTCTTTTTTTTTTTTAACTAAACCAATCGCTTTTCTCTGAGTACCTATTAGTTTAGTGGAGTGGGAGAAAAAGTGTGAGAGGCTGGTTAGGAGAAGAAACAAGGTTGGTAGTTAAAAAAAAAAAGCATTGAAAATAACAACTGTTAATTTCTTCTAAATGTTCCATAAAAACTAAATTATTTAATCCTTTCTATAACTATATGAGGTAGATACTATTATTACTCCCATTTTATAGGTAAGGAAACAGAAGCTTGGAGGAATTTTAAAATTTGCCCAAGGTTTTGCCTAAAAAGTGGCAGATGTGGGTGTTAAACCCAGGACTTCACATATGCTAGGAAAGTGCTCTACCATTGAACTACATTCCCAGTCCTTTTGTTTTATTTTGAAACAGGGTCTTGCTAAGTTGCTTAGGCTGATCTTGAACTTGTGATACTCNTTTTTTTTTTTTTTTTTTTTTTTTTGGTGTTGGGACTCAAACCCAGGGCCTTCCACATCCTAGGCAAGTTCTGCCTCTGAGCTGCATCCCAAGCTTGAATCATTATGTTCTACAGTTTGTTAGATTTCTAGTGGAAAATGGAAGAATGGATTGGGTTGAGCCAAATACACCCACAAATAAGAGGAAAGATCATACAATGTGATGTGGGGAGCTAAAAATCCTGCTCATTCTCTTCACTACGTGGACCCAAAAAACAGACTCCTTTTATCAAAGGGACCTTAAAAAAGTGGTTTGACATTAGCCTAAGATGTCTTCTCTTCCAACTAAAAAAAAAAAAAAAAAAAAAAAAAGTCAACATTAACAGTTCTCTGTGAACCCATAGGTTTTTTTATTGTTTTGGGTTCCTGTTTTTGTTTTTCTATAGTACTAGGGATGAAACTCAGGACTTCACAGTGTTAGGCAAACAAACAATATTCTAAATGGGTTGCTACTTTTCCTGTAGGGATTAAACTAGTTAAAATAAAGTCACAGCCTTTTGCTTCCACCCAATATAAATATTTGCAGGCTGGTGCCTGCCCATTTTTCCTTTATAGATTCAGTTACTTACACTTTTAATTTTTTCCTTAAAATTTATCTTTAAACATTTTATATATGTTTAAGATACATATAAAGAAATAGTGACACATACTAACTGTAGAGCTTGATACATTTTTAAAAAATCACTCACACCTGCAATCAAGACCAGGTCAAGGGTGGGGGGGGCAGTGGTGCAGGTCTGTAATTCCAGTGACTCAGGAAGCTAAATGCAGGAGGATTGCAAATTTGAGGCCAGCCTCAGTAATTTCAAAAGACTCTTCTTGAAAAATAAAAAATAAAATAAAATAAATAAATAAATTATAAAAATAAAATAAAAGAAAGGAGATGTTACTCAGTGGTAAAGTGCCCCTGGGTTCAAACCCAGGTATCAAATAAATAAGAAAAAAGAAAGATCAGATCAAGAACTAGAACATCATGAGCTCCTCAGAAGCCCTCTTTAAATTCCTCCAATTAAAAACAGTTTACTTCTGGCTTGGACTGAGGATATAGCTCAGTTGGTAGAGTGCTTGCCTCAAATGCACAAGGCCTTAACCACACACACACACACACACACACACACAAAAAATTTACTTCTGACTAAAAAAAAAAATCCTTCTTACAAATTGCACAGTATTTCTTTTGTTGTACTTTATATTTTGTTTACAATAAGGAATTTCTTTGGGTGTAAAAAATAAAATTAACTCCTCCAATCACTACCCACCAAAGTAACCACTATAGTAATGTTGATTGCCATAGATTAGTTTTTCCTGCTTTCGAGTTTTGTATTAATTAAGTTATGTAGTAGATATTCCTTTACTCTATTTTTGTTTTTAACCCAGGACTTCACATATGCTAGGAAAGTGCTCTACCATTGAACTACATTCCCAGTCCTTTTGTTTTATTTTGAAACAGGGTCTTGCTAAGTTGCTGAGGCTGATCTTGAACTTGTGATACTCCTGCCTTAGCCCCCAGAGTAGCTGAAATTACAGACCTGCACCATTTTACCTGGCCAGAATCATATTTTTAGTACTTTCTCTTCTTTACTGTCCCTGGGCCTACATCCAATAAATCACAAAGATCTTCTTAATGTGCTACTGAAATATCTTTAACTTCATCCCCACTGTTGCTGGCTGTATTTGATTGTGAAGGTTGCCATAACAAACTACCTCTAGAAAGTGGGTAGATTGAACAACAGGAATTTGGTATCTCACAATTCTGGAGGCCAGATGACCAGTTATCAAGGTGATGGCAGGGTTGGTTCTTTCTGAGGCCGTGAGCGAAGGATATGTTCTTCTTGGCTTATAAATGGCCATCTTCATGTTCATATGCTGTCCTCTCTGGATCTTCACATTGTCTTCCCTCTAGTTGTCAGTGTGCAAATTTCTGCCCTTTTTTTTTTTTTTTTTTTTTTTTAAGACACCTATTGTGGTCTGGGGTTGTGGCTCAGCGGTAGAGAGCTTGCCTAGTAGTGCGAGGCTCTGGGTTCCATCCTCAGCACCACATAAAAATAAATAAATAAAGGTATTGTGTCCAACTACAACTAAAAACAAATATAGTGGATTGGATTGGGAAGCATTATAACAGCCTTACCTTAACTTGATTACCTCTGTAATGACCCTATCTCCAAATGAGGTCTCATTCTGAGGAACTGGGGGCTAGGACTTCAAGATGAGTTTTCTTGGGAAACACAATTGAACCCGTCACATCACCTCTGTTCAGGCCTTTAGATTTCTCACAAATGTCATTGCTGTATCTTCTTAGGCATGTCCCTGCTTCCAGCATTGTCTTGTTTTAACCCAGTCACTCCCTGCTGCCAGAAGATCACATAAAACCTGCTGTGGCATTGGTTTAAACCAAGTCCCTTGTCGTGCCTAAGCCCTTTTTGTTGTGGCCTCTGTCATCCTTCCCAGGTTTGTTTCTGTTGCTCACATAACCTTGCCATAGCCTCAGGAGTCTTGTAGCATGATCAACGTGCCTTTGAGCTGAATAACTCCTGGGGTCTTCAGGCCAGCTGTTGTATTATCTCATCTGAAAAACCTTTCCTAATGTTAGCCTGTTAACATAACTATGCATTAATTTAGAAGTTAAGTCAAGCTGACCCCATTTCTGCCCAGACACCTTTCTCTGCTTCCCCTTCCTTCCCCCTCCTGTAAGAACCCACCCACCCAGAGGCTGGCACCTTTACCCATCTGCACCCTGACCACCGTGCTCACAGACTTTCTCAGTACTACAGGGGCCTGCCAGTTCCGGAAGCTAATGGCAATGTACTCGCTCCTCCTGCCCCCTCCCCTTTGTGGTTCTTGAAGTTTTGAAGCTTGTTCTCCACCTGCAATAAATAGCAAGGGCTAAGCCCACCCCCAATGCATAACCCCGGCTCTGATTTATAAAAGTTTACTTCAGAGGAAGTCTGTTGCTGTTCTCTCTGCGCAGATACAGCCTTGTCAGATTTCCTGACAATAAACTTGCTTCCGCTTAGCTTTGGTGTGTTCAAGTGATTTAGTCCTGCACCACTTTCCTAACACCTAACATACCTGGTCTCTCTTTTTTTTTTTTTTTTTTTTTTTTTT
>NW_025999969.1:2460016-2505746 GCF_001458135.2 Marmota marmota marmota
AGAGAGAGAGAGAGAGAGAGAGAGAGAGATAAAGAAAACTAACAAAAAAGCCCCAGCAGTCAGGCAAGTTATTGATGTTAAAAGGAAAAGAACAAAAGTCAAGGGGTTGGGGTTGTGACTCAGCTGTAGAGCACTTGCCTAGCACTGTGAGGCTCTGAGTTTGATCCTCAGTACCATATAAAAATAAATAAAATGAAAGTATTGTGTCCTACTGCAACTAAAAAAAAAAAAAAAAGGCAAGAAGTTGGGAGAATAACTGTATTAGACTTTCCAGTGATGGCAAAGATTTCCGTCTTCCTTGAAAGAGAAACCATTGAATTCTGAGCAGAGTAATGACATGAGTTCAGTATTGAAAGGATCATTTGAGCTTCTGTTTTGTGAAGAGACTATAGGGAGCAAATGCAGGAGCAGAGAGACCTGCTAGGAGGTTGTTCTCATAAACCAGGCAAGATGACAGTGGCTTAGAACACAAGCAGTCATGGGGTAGTGGGGAGTGGTTAGAATCTGGACAGGTTTGGATATACCAAATGTCAAGAGTAAGAAAAGAGGAATGGAGGATATCTTCAAAGTTTTCTGGCTTGAGCAACTAGAAGAAGAAAACTGAGATTTACTTAAGTGTGGAAGACAGCGGGGAGGTGCATTTCAAGGAAATCCAGCAGCTCAGTTTTAGTGTCCTTAAACTTGTTCAAACAGGCTTGTTTGCACAAGCAGTTGGCTAAGGTCCTTGGCTTTGGCTACTAAAGGAATCAGGTTAGCTGTATCAGAATTGAAGTTTGATTCCTAGTTAGTGAAGGAATGGGCTGCTTACCTTCTAACCCAGTTCTTGTCCTTAGTTGTAAATTCTGGACTCTGGGTGTGTTTATATATTTGAGATTGCTAGATTTTGCAGATAAAAAACATAAGATGCCCAGTCAAGCTTGAATTTTAGATAAACAATGAATCAATTTTTTTTTTTATAAAGAATATCCAAATATTGCATGAGACATATACTGAATTTCTTTACTGTTGATTTGAAATTCAAATTTAACTGAGTGTTCTGCATTTTATCTGCTAACCCTAGTGTCAAGCCTTTCTGTGCCAGACTTGAGAGTGGCTAGGTTCAGGCGCAGTGGCGGCTGCTGTTGCTGGTTTCTAGAAGATTAGGAACTCCCAAAGCTTTGGTGCAGATTTAGGAAGTCTGTTCTATACTTGTTCCTAATCAAGGGCTCTGCCCAAACCTATGGGCCAAGCTGTGATAAAAAGCATTCCTTCAAGGTACCAGGCCCTGAGCTACACTTATTTCACTAATAAAAACTCCCCATGGGAATTACTGGCCTCACCTTGTGGATAAGGATAAACATATCCAAGGTCATGCAGTTGGTAAAAGCCTTCCAGTCAAACCCCAGTGGTTTTATCTTTTCCACCACTTAGTTTATATGTTACCTTAGGCAAGTTACTTAATTTCTCTGAACCTTAACTTTCTATTTATAAATTGGAAATTGTCATACAGTTTTTTTTTTGGTTGTTGGTTAATGGGGATTGAATCCAGGGGTGCTTTATCATTGAGCTACAATCCCAACCCTTTTAAAAATTTTAAATTTTGAGACAGGGTCTTGCTAAGTTGCTTAGGACCTCACTAAGTTGCTGAGGCTGGTCTCAAACTTGAGATTCTCTTGCTTCAGCCTCCCAAGTCTCTGAGATTACATATGTGCCTCAGCACACTGAGCAGAAATTGTAATTCTTTCTTAAAGGCTCACTGTGAGAATTGAGATGAAGTATGTTAAGTGATCTGTCCAATGCCCATTATTTGCTAAGAACTCAAAACCAAAACAAACTTAGGATCTATCCATCTCTAAAACATGTATTTGAAAAATAATATCTTTCTGTGGTTTCTGAAGATCAAATGGAAATGACATTTAAGGGAAAAAGTTGAAGTACCCATTTAATGCACATAAAGCCTCTACTCCAGACCTTGGGACTTGTGCAAAAGAAAAAAATAATAAATAAATGAGGGACGGGGCTGTAGCTTGCTGGGAGCCATTAGCCAAGTAGGGATGACAATTTCCTTGCCAGCGTACCCCATGTTGCTGACATTTTGCAGTGACATTGAATGTAGTTGACCTTGCTCAAGGACCAGGGCGGATTAGGGTGTTCCCGGTTTAACATAATCGTGTTTAGGGCGTTCCCAGTTTAGGTTCCAGGTTTAAGGTTTAAGATTATTCCTGCTGGGAATAGGGCGTATCCTGCTGCCTAAGTTCCCCTTGAGTTCTCACGGGATTCAGACAGTATATTTTGGAAGACAGATGCCCAGAGAGGTGAATTTGGGAGAGAACGTGGATTTGGGCAGAGAACGTGGATTTCCCCAGAACGTGTTTGTATACGGCTGGTGTGAGTTCGGGAATAAAGAGTTGCTGTTTGAATCTACAAGCTGTGTGGTGGCTCGTGATTTTGTGCCCAGCCAGACTGCGGCAGTAGCTCAATGGCAGAGTGCTTGCCTCATATGTGTGAGGCACTGGGTTCAATCCTCAGCACCACATAAAAATAAACAAGTAAAATAAAGGCATGCTTTCCATCTACCACTATAAAAAAATTTAAAAATAAATGAAAGAAAAGTCCTCTTTCAAAAGGAGGTAGTGACATCAGAGATGCAAGGATACTGCACAGGCTAGGGAAGCTGGGGAACCTGAAGGGCCTGCTCTCCCTTACCTGGGCTCTCATCTCAATCATTTACTTTTTCTTTTTCTTTTCTTTCTTTCTTTTTCTTTTCCTTTCTTTTCTTTCTTTTTTTTTTTTCTTTTTTTTGGTGATGGTACTGGGATTGTATTCAGGGGCACCCTGCCTCTGAGTTACAACCCAAGTCGTCCTTTTTAAATTTTTTTTTTTTTTTTAAATTTTGAGACAAGGCCTCACAAGTTGCCAAGGCTGGCCTCAAACTTATGATCCTCCTGCCTCAGCATCTTGAGTGGCTGTGATTACAGGCATATGTCACCATACCTGGCCATCTCAGATACTTTCTGCCAAAGTAAGGGATATATGTTTGTACTCAACTATCTGGAAGCTCCCCATTTTGCAGATGTGGAACATTCTTACCATACTCAGCATAGGTGTTAAACCTATAGCGCATGCACTTGAACATCACACTCTTAGCAGTATCTCTAGTGCCTGCCAGCCAAATGCTACTCTCAACATGAAATCATCTGGGAAGGAACTGGATTCAACAGGCCACAATCCAAAACAAGCAAGTGGGACATGGGACAATTTTGTCTGACATGCATTTGTACTGTGGAGGCAGCTTTTTCAGACCAACAATCTTATTGGTATATTCTGTTGGGTTAGAGAATGGGGTAAAGTAGATGAATTTCTCTCACATTTTGCTTATTGAAACATGAAGGTATGAGTGGTTAGGAGAGCCTTGCTCCAGCTCTTCTTATTTTTACCTCTTGGTCTATCTTATTGGCTTCTCCATCTCATGCTGGTCCAGATAGGATTGCCCACCACCAAAGCTGAGCATTGAGAGGATAGAGGTTTCAATCTTTCCACTAGATTCATTCATTTAGTGAGTAGTATTGAGACCTTATGATGGACCAGTCTCAGCACTTAGCTGGGAAGCAGGGATAAAGAATGAACAGTTTTGGGGCTGGGGTTGTGGCTCAGTGGTAGAGTGTTTACCTAGCAGTGGTAAGGCACTGGGTTCTATCCTCAGCACCACATAAAAATAAAGGCATTGTGTCCATCAACAACTAAAAAATATTTTTTTAAAAAAGAATAAACAGTTTTTATCATAAAGGATAGCCTGGTTTACTAGGAGGGATGTAAGGAAATAATTATACTGGTCAATGTTATGAGCTGATTTGTGCCATTCTTTCCCTCCAAATTCATATGATGGAATCCTAACCCCCAATACTTCAGAATATGACTGCATTTGGAGAAAAGAACGCTTAAAGAGATAATAAAGTGAAACCATTAGGGTAGAGTCTAATCCAGTCTGATTGGTATTCTTGTAAGATGAGAAAATTTGGGCCTAGATATCAGGAATGCTTATGGAAAGAAAAGACCATGTGAGGATCAGTGACAGTCAAGGAGATAGGGCTCAGGAGAAACCAACTGGAATTAAACCTTGATCTTAGACTGCTGCCCTTCAGAACTGTGAGAAATTTCTGTTATTTATGCCATCCAGTCCATTATGGCAGCCCTAGAAAACTAACAAATATTTTTATTAAAATTTAATGGAAGTGCAGTGGATGAATGGATAAAAAAATGAGGCATTTATACACAATGGAATATTACTCAGCAATAAAAAGAACAAGATCATGGCATTTGCAGGGAAATGGATGGCATTAGAGAAGATTATGCTAAGTGAAGTTAGCCAATCCCAAAAAAACAAATGCCGAATGTCTTTTCTGATGTAAGGGGGATGACTCAAAATGGGGTTGGGAGGGAGAGCAAGGGAGGAAGATTACCTAGATAGGGAATAGGAGTGGGAGGGAAAGGGAGGGAGAAAGGGTATAGCATGGATGGTGAAAGGAAACCCTCATCATTATACAAATTACATGTATGAAGATGTGAATTTGGTGTCAACATACCTTATATATAATCAGAGATATGATAAATTATTGTAGAATGGTGTATTAATAATTGTAATGCAAAAATAAATAAATAAATAAATAGAAAGTAGAAAACAACAACAACAAAAAATTAATGGAAGTGCATAATCTTAGTTTTTAAAAAGTCACTAGTCCTTCAAAGCTTACAAAGAAAATCAGCACACCCAGCCCTAACCCTGTCCACATTTGACTCTTCTGTTTATACTGGTATTTGTCCCATCTCCATATTTCAAATTAATAATACAAATTGATAATATTGTTATTCATTTTTTACTTTTAGATTGTATCCATTGTCTTTAGCTCTGCTTCCAAGCACATGCTTTCTTTTCTCCATCCTGCCCACAAAGTTTATAACAATTTGTGTGTATATATATATATATATATATATATATATCATAGACTATTATTATTACTACTGGTGCTAGGGATGGAACCTAGGGCCTCACGCATACTAAATACATACTATAGGCCAGGCATGGTGGCGTATGCTTATAAATCTATCTACTCAGGAGGCTGAGGCAGGATAATCTCAAGTTTGAGACCAGCCTCCACAACTTAGCAAGAACCTATCTCAGAATAAAAAATAAAATGGCTGGGAAAGTGCTCCTGGGTTTAATCCCCAGCACCAAATAAATAAATAAATAAATATTATATATATAAAATATTTATTTATATATAATATTTATTTATTTATATATAATATTTATATAATCTATATAATATATTATATAGATTGTATAAATATTACATATTTATACAATCTACATAATATTTATTTTTTAGTTGTAGCTGGACACAATACCTTTATTTTTTTATTTTTATGTGGTGCTGAGGATTGAACCCAGGCCTTCACTTGTGCTAGGTGAGCACTCTACCACTGAGCCACAACCCCAGCCCCTGAAGTATATATATTTTACCACTGAGTTAAACCCCTAATTTTTATTCATACTTGAGCCAAATGTACACTACTTTACTTCTTACACAATTTGTTTTCTCTTAAATTAATTGCCATTATTTCTATTTGCTTAATTTTCTTTACATGTACCATTTTTCTCTTATCTCTTTAAAACTGGAAGATTTCTCTGAAAATGATCAAGCACATCATTAATCTGTTGGTTCTGTTTCTCCCAGCAACACTGTGGAGATCTCCTTCCTTAAGTGCTCATTTTTCTGTTTCGGTCTTTCTGTCTTCCTGTCTTCCTTTCTTCATTATTCTAATAATTCTCTTTTTCTTTCTCCTGAGTTTGGTTCCTGGATACTTTTTTTCTTTCTCAGTATTGGGAACTGAACTCAGAGCCTCCTGCATGATGGGCAAGTGCTCTACCACCAAGCCAAACCCCTAGCCTTCTTGGTTTCTTCAGCTTGCTTTACTTTCTCATCTTGGGCAATCTCTGGCAACTTACGTACCTTATACAGAGTGCATGGGAGGGCTGGGGTTATAGCTTAGTGGTAGAGTGCTTGCCTAGCACGGGGTTCCATCCTCAGCACCACATAAAAATAAATAAAGGTATTGTGTCCATCTACAATTAAAAAATTTTTTTTGAGATGCATGGGAGTTAAAAATTTGAGGATGTGTCTGAAAATGTCTTCATATAAAATTTTTAGAATTGATCTTTTGTCTAGGCTTAGAATTCTAGATAGAAATTTATTTTCCCCCCTGAATAGCCTTGCTTTGGCTCCTGCTCTCTCAGTCCCGCACCACCACCGCTGCTGATGGTCTGGGGTTTGAGAGCTGATCTCCAGAGCTCACCATTGGCTCATGTAAAACACAAGAAAGGAGTCAAGACTGAGAACACCATTTTATTCATTAGAAGGTTTGTGGGGCAGTTTAAGATTAACCGCACACTCCATCCACTAAGTAACTAAAGAAAGCTTATTGTGAACCACAGATTCTAAATCAGATTCAGATTTGACAGGGATCCATGAAACACACACTCCAGAACTCTGTTCGTATGATGTTAATTAGAAAACTGCAATTTGGTTCTATCACCTCCTGACTACTCCAGTAAAAAATTCTCTCTTCTTTCATTTTCCTCTTCCCCATTCCTCTATTGGTACATGAATGATTGGTATATGTGCACAAGCCTATTGTGCACCTATTACCTGCCTGCTAATGGGTAATCCTCAGAGTTGCTTTACCATTGAGCTATATCCCCAGTCTAATTTTTTTTAAACCAGTCTTGTTAAATTGCCCAGGCTGGCCTTGAACTTGAGATTTTCCTGCCTCAGCCTCCAGAGTCACTGGGATACAAGCATGCACCACACCTGCCGGCGTGTGTGTGTAAAATATATGTATTCCAAATAGCCAGTGGTATGGGTTGTTTGTTGACTGTGCTGGAAATGAAACCCAGGGCCTTGGGAATGCTAGGCAAGCACTCTATCACTGAGCTTCGTCCCCAGGCTTGGCAGTGGTATGTGTTGGTCAACATCAAATGCAGATAACAAAAGAAAAATATCAGTACTGTGAAAATACCTTTTTGCCCATAGTGCCATGATCATTCAGCACTCATCTTTATAATCCAGTAAGTTATTTTGTTCTTATTGTTTTAATAACATAAAAATTACTCATATACCTTGTTCTACTGGAGAATTTTAATTCTTTTTACTTCTCATGTAAAACCAAGAATAATTTTATAACTTTTGTATGTAACTGTTACTTGTAGGACAATCTGTCATTAAGTAGGAATAAATTCCTCTAAAAAAGAATCCAAGTTAGTTTTCCCTTCAATTTAACCATGTTGTTGTTTCAGTAAACTTGTTTAAAACAAACAAATCCGGAAATCTGATGCTGTTTTTATCCCATGTTTTAGAATTGATTTTCCTTTCCCCAGAAATCAACATCTTTTTATCTCCAGGGTTCTGAAATTTCACATTAAGGGATAGTGATGTAGGTCAGCGGTAGAGCACTTGCCCAGCATGTGTGAAACCCTGGGTTCAATTTCCAGTACCGTGAAATAGAAGAGTAAATAAAAATTTGAACCAGAAATCTCACTGTAATGGGGACATTGTCATTGTATTTGGCCCTCACTGACCCCTCAATCTGGGAGCTCAGCCCATCTCCTTGGACTCTGAGATATTATCTCTGATTAATTATCAAATAATTATCAAATAAATTCCACACTTCCATTTTCTCTATTATTTCATTTTGGAATTCCCTTGGCTTGATCTTCTAATTATTTTCTCTCTCTTATTTTCTATTTCTTTGCTTGTTTCTTCTAATCCTTGTAGAGTTCCCAGACTTTTTCTATTGAAATTTTATTTCTGCTCTAATATTTTAAATTCCTCAGAGCTTCATCTTGTGAATGCTTTTTCTCTTTGCCTTTTTTTCCCTACTAATTCTTTCCCCCTTTTGCAGATGTAGTGTTTGGAATGCAAAATCTTCATCAACCTTGGAGAATAGTAATTATTTTTATTTTTCCCCCCTATGCTTTGCACTGTTTCCTTTTATCAGTTTGTTTATTTTGGTTTTGCCTTTAATGTGGAGGCTTTCCTTACACATTTGGTGAACTTTATGGTACCTGTTCATACTTACCACTGAGCAATTTGCTACTTTCATTGATTGAAGCTCTTGGTGCAAAGGGAGAACACATGAATGGTAGACCTTATTTTAGAGTTATCAAGCATGTATCAACTGGCATTTCATAAGAAACAGGTGCCACATATTCAGAGAAATTGCAAAAAAATTAATAAAGTTTTACAGGGAAGAGAACAATAAGGAGTATGTAAGCAACAGAAGGAGGGAGAAAAGGATAAAAGAGATGACCAGAACCTGAGACAATAGTGATATGAAGATGGTCAACTTTACCTTGCCCTTGGGTCTTCTGCTGACCCTTCCCATTGCTCAAACCCAACATGAGGTCAAGAGAACCTATTGATGGAGTCTATCAAGATGAACCTCCCAGGGCACTAAACAGGATGGAGAAAGTCAATGTAGATTTAAAAACACAAAAATCATCTAGGACAGATCTGGCCAATCTGATGGAGAAACTCGAATCTCAGTAACCCAGCACAGCACCTGGCATATATCAGAGGGCTTTCGGTAAGCATGTCCAGAGTAGATCAACTAGACAAGTGACGATCATATGATCATATTGTGATTGGTCTTGAATGTGATAAAAAGAAACGTGCAAGTTTTCAAAATGTTTACAAAATATAGACTAAGCTAATCATGTAGCTTAGTGGAAGAGCTTGCTTAGCATGTGCAAGGCCCTGCATTTGATACCTAGTCTTCCCGAAAAAAAAAAAAAAAAGTGTGCATACTAGGAAGCTTTTTTTTTTTTTTTAAATAAAATTGTCTGAGGAACCCCCATATAAAATCTATAACTGAATTATATTATAATTGCAGGGGATAGAGAGGCAAGCACCCTGTTCACCTGGACTTCTTGTTGTCTCAAGCCTTTCCCAATCCTGTTCTCCCCTTGGCTTCTGCAAAGGCACCTCTGAAGTGCTCAAAGAAACTCAGTTGGGGGCTGGGGCTGGGGCTGGGGCTGGGGCTGGGGCTGGGGCTCAGCGGCAGAGCGCCTGCCTCGCACATGTGAGGCACTGGGTTCGATCCTCAGCACCATATAAAAATAAATAAACAAAATAAAGATATCACATTCATCTATAACTAAAAAAATATTTAAAAAGAAACAAAGATACTCAGTTGGGAACTACTGGGGATATCTCAAGTATCATGTGGGTCCCCAAAGTAGGTTCTACAGCAAGCCTACACTGAGCAATGAAACTTCCTGACCATTCCTGAACATTCTTCCTGATCTTTCCTGTGTTTCCTCTTCCCCTGACTCTACAGGATCTCAGGGTGGCTCTGTGGCCAAGGCCCTTTTGGAGAGCAAACATTTTGCAGTGAGAGCACTGACGAGGGACGTGACTCGACCAAATGCCCTAGCGCTCCAGAAGCTTGGCGCTGAGGTGGTAAAAGGTGACCTGAATGACAAAGCGTCAGTGGAAGCTGCCTTAAAAGGAGCCTATGGGGCCTTCGTGGTGACCAACTTCTGGGAGCATTTCAGCAAAGACAAGGAAGTGTGTCAGGTGGGAACCAAACTCTTTCTTCTGTCCCCTTTGAGCCTTTTCCCCTTCCCTCCCTACCTATTTCTGTCCTCCCTGGCAGGGAGAAGGACTTCAGTCTGGGCAAAATTATAAGCTTCACTCTACAACATCCCTCTGACATTTATGGAATACATGTACTTTAGGTACTTGCTCAGGGAGTCTTTGATTATGAAATTAATGTTATGTGCACCTAGGTGAGATCTTATATATTTGAGAGTGACTTTAATATAGTCAGTCAGTCATTTGATTCCCTGCTTCTCACCATTTGTTTCTAGATGGCATGTGGGGTGACAGCAAGTTTCCCCACGTAACTTCCACTCAGAGAGCCAAACGGGGAGAATAAAGTATAAAAGAGCATATTTACACTTCAGGCAGAGAATTGGGGATGAATTAGCAATGGGCATGTAAAAAAGAGACTAGCAAGCAAATAATCCCACAATAGTAACTTCAGGAAAAAGAGTGTGTAGAAATAGTAAGGATAGAGATGATCCCAAGGCTCCGCTTAGCTGTGTGTAAGCATGGCACATTGATCTGCCAGAAACTTTTTATTGGGATGATGAAATAAAGGGAATTGTGTAGATGTATGATGTTGGTAGTGGAAAAGGACTGAGAGGGAGAACGCATCATGGATATGCACTGAATTCTCATCTTAGTAGGAGTTTAGTGGGTATAGCAAACTGGAAAAACCCAATTAGTGGCATAAACATGTTTTTTAGAAGTAAGGAGATAACTAAAAAGGATTAAAACAGTTACTTCTAGAGAGCAGTAATCAGCATGAGAGCACAGGAAACTGTTTTTATATTATAAGATCTACCCCCTATGACAGTACTATTTGGGAATTTAAAACATGTATATGTATGAGTTTGGGAGAAAAATGAAGATTAGATTTAAAGAATATGATGGATGGTATCAGCCACTTACAGATATGGCACAATTCTAAAGCTTAAGAGCAGGATGGAACTGTTTCAGGAATGTCTATTGAATTGATATTTATAGATAGCCTTTTATTTTTATCTATTTATATCAGCACATCTTTTAGTGTTAAAATCTGGAGGGGTTTATTTTAAGAGTTCTGGGTTCTAATGCTGGTATTCACTCTCTATGGAACCTGGAGGTAGAAGTCATTTCTCTGCTTCGCTTTCTTCTATCTGCTAAACCAAATTATGTCTTCTCTGCCTGCTGTATGAGGAAAATGAGACAGTGAAAAGAAGAAAAGGAAAACAGAAAGGGGTGGGGAAGGAGGGAGAGCCATATGAAGGTACTTTGGAACTAAAAACAAAGAAGAGAATATAATACATTTGTGTTGGTGTGTATGTATGTGCCCATCTCTCATACCGTAATATCCAAATGATGTGCATATATAATCCATTATCAGAAAAATTTATATAATGCTGGGTTTCTGTTCACGACTAAAACACTCAGGGGTTACTCCAGTTGAACTGGGCTGACTGAGCTGCGAGAAATAACCACACAAGAGACAGATGTACCTTTTTCATTTCAGGTCTCTGTGACGGCTCCTCTGACCTTAAGGGTCCACAGGAAGAGAGATAGAGAGAACATGTGCTGACCCCTTTTACTGAGGAGAAGGTATTCAAATGAGGCAAGGAGTCAGGTTTCAGGGAGCTGAGTCTATCTTCATGATGTCCACTGTCAGCAGGTTGACTGACATCTAGGTAAGCCACACCCACGGGCACAGTAAGAGAAGGGGACACACACAAGGCACTTCCATGGAACATTCTATCCTAAACAGGGCCAGGGGTAATATTACAAAGGAACAGGTGAGCATAGCTCCACCCATGGGGGCTGTAGCAAGACACACCCATGCACGAGACACCGACCCTCGGACCTAGGAAGGGTGGGGAAAGCTCTGCCATTTCTGTGACTGAGCGCCTCAGCACCCAGCTGGGGAGTGTGACTCAGTCACGTGCAAGGTTGTTCTCCCACAATATAATATATACAGATGTAGAAATTGATCACAAAGATACTGAGGGCCCAGAGGAAGAGAGCGACTGTTCCTTGGCTATTGCGTCTCAGCTTCATTCGGGTCCCTGGCATTCGCTTCTCTGCTGCCCTCCTCTCTTTCCTGTTCTACTCCCCCATGCCCTGGGTCCCTGCCCTTGCAGCCCCAGGGGGAGCAGGCTGAGGGTTCAGCATCTTGGAGGGGAGTCTCTGCTTGCCAATGCTGATGGCCCCTCACTTCATAACTGATGCAGAAATGTCCTCTTCACAGTGAAGACAATAAGTACAGAGGGAGTGGAGGAGACCCAGCACCTTCCCTTTAGTCTATAGGCAGAAACAGTGGTCCACATAAAGGATTTACTATCTTCCCTCAGGGAAAGATGGTGGCAGATACTGCCAAGCACCTGGGGCTGAAGCACGTGGTATACAGCGGCCTGGAGAACGTGGAGCGGCTGAGTGGGGGCAAGTTGAAGGTGCCCCACTTCGATGGGAAGGGAGAGGTGGAGGAGTATTTCTGGTCCATTGGCGTTCCCATGACTAGCGTGCGCTTGGCAGCTTATTTTGAAAACTTTCTCACCACTTGGAAGCCGTTGAAAGCCCCTGATGGAGATTTCTACACCTTAGGTAAATGGAAGGCTGCGGTGAAAGGTAACCAGACACCTGGTTGCCTTCCTCTCTCTCTATCCCCACTTTCCTGCTCCTCGTCAGTGGACCCATCATTTAAGCACCTACTGTACTAAGAGGGATATCAAATTGTCCTAAATTTACTTGCAGCAGTTACACTATAGAGGGAAGAGAACTGGATCTGAGACCAGAAGCAGAAAGGGTTGTCTTAGCATGCTGACCCTTCTTATGGAAGTAGTTAGCTCTGTGGCTTCAAGCTTCAGATTCCTCCTGTCTAATGGGAAAGTTGACATGATGTCTGCTAAGGGCCCTTCTAGCTCATCCATCTGACCTTCTGTGACAACAGGGGAGGACCTGGATTTTATGGTCAGTATTAGAATCTCAAGGGACCAAGACTCCAGGATACAGCCTCCCAGGTCCTCCCTACACAGAATCAGTAGAGCCTATAATCTATGGATTAACTAGTTCTGGGTGAAGAGGTGATACCTTCATTTTCTCTTGGTACCTAGAGCCATCTGGGACCCACAAATCTGGAAAACCAGGCCTTGAGTACCGCGAATGTCATTCTCCACTACAGGAACAGCTAATTTTTACTAAGCGACCACTACGTTGCAGTGTGGGCTGAGTGGGGCCAGCCTTGTTCCCCACCACCCAGCAGCATCCATTTTCAGGGCTAGTTGATTCAGCAGATGAGTTATTTATTACACACTCCTTAGTGATTCTGACTTACATGGCTACTGTCCTGCTCAGTCTCGTTCTTTTTATAACAACCCTAGGAGAACTAACCTGGGGTCCCACAAGAAAGATCTTAATTCCTTCCAAAGGCATTGGCTTCAGTGATCTCTGGCTAGGCTCCACATCTTAAATGCCACCTCTTAACATTGCCACACTGGGAAACAGAATCCAACACAAGGACCATTGGGGGACAGACACATGGCAACTGCCTTTCTACTCCTTTTGTTTAAGTGGTTCATTTGTCTTGGTGGATCTATGAAGGAAGTGATAAAATGAGCTATCTTTATTTTATTTTATTTTTTTTAAATCTAGCACTGCCCATGGGGGATGTACCAATGGATGGTATCTCTGTTGCTGATGTTGGAGCAGTTGTTTCTAGCATTTTTAATTCTCCAGAGGAGTTTATAGGCAAAGCTGTGGGCCTCAGTGCAGAAGCACTAACAACACAGCAATATGCTGATGTTTTCTCCAAGAGTCTGGGCAAAGAAGTCCGAGATGCAAAGGTGAGTTCTTAGGATTATGAGGGGCTACCTTGGTTAACATACTATTAACTCACAAATTCACTAGACTTTCAGTGGATTTAGGTGGGGTTTAAGAAATTGAAGAGGACTGTGATCACATGAACCTATCTTCATTGATTAATGTGGTTGAATCCTTCCCATAATGGCTTTATTTCTTTGACTCAAGATTAATCAGCTTGTTAAAGTAAAATTACTTTTGGGTGGAAGGAACTTAGAATCTGAAGACTGAGGTACAAATTGTCTCTCACACACCATCCTGACTCCTCTCCTCAGCTCTCACTGCTAAATGCATCAGAAAAGGCTGATGGGGACAAGGCTCTTAGTCCCCCGCTAAGCCTCAATTTCCTCATTTTTTGAAGTCAAGTGTTTACCTTAAAGTGCTCTTGTGAAATCAGGATATATTTAGGACCTACCTTGGTGTTTGACATGTAGTAGCTTTGTATCAAGAACTTATTATGTACCAGGCTAAAAATGTTGATGCACATAAAGAAAGTCACCGTGAGCATCTCAAAGCGTAACACGGGTGCTTAATTGTGTTGTCCAGACTATCTGGACAGAGGACAGTAGGAGAAGACTTCAGGAGAGAAGGGGGCTTCAAAAGAGGTCCTTGAGGAGGACAAGATTTTGTACAGGTAGAGGGTAGCAATAGGGCTGACATGTTAAATTCTGCAATAACGGTCAAGAAGCCAGTGGCTGTTGGGGAAATTGACTTGTTCTAACTCTGCATGTCTGTGTGTGGAATCTCTGCACCTTACCCTCTCTCAGTCTCAGTTTCTGGGTGTTTAAAAAATATTATTATACCTCCATTGTGGATTGTTGTGAGGATGAACTGAGATGTTATGGCATGTGCTTGACACTGGCTATGATGCTTAGTAAAACCTCAATAACTAAGGTGCTATAAATCATAGAGGAAGGATTGTTATATGGAGAGGACAGATCTTTTATAGCCAAGTGAAAAGGATTGGTGATATTGAGCACTACAGCTATTTCCCCAAGCAGGTTGTTGATAAGAGGAGAAAGAATGAGCTGTTTTGATGATACACTGAGACTATATGGCCCACAAAACTTAAATTATTTATATCTAGCCCTTAACAAAAAGGGTGTGGATCCCTATTCTAGGATGCTTCCTGAAGTTAGGGGTGGAAGCTTGGTTCTTGTTTACATAAGCAGCTCTTGGTCCAGTGAATCTTGAGGGGATGTCTAGATTCCCAATTCAGCCTCAGGTATTGGGGTTTGAAGAGACTGAGACTGGTAAAAAATATTGTAGGTGTCAATCTAGCCACAAAATAACATCTGAGTATTTCATTGAAACCATATAAAATTTCCTAGAGAAAAGTTATCCCCAAACTCATGAAGGTCACTCACTCAACCATGGACTCACAGAAAGTCTGCTCAGTCTCTTGTCGCTGAGTGTAGATTGTCTTCTTGGTGATCTCTCTCCTGGAACATTTGCATTTAAGTCTTATATTCATTTTGTCTTGTGGGATTTGAACTTTTTAAGAAAGAAGGAAAGTGGGCTGGGGATATAGCTCAGTTGGTAGAGTGCTTGCTTAGCCTGCATAAGGCCCTGGGTTCAATCCCCAGCACCACAGAGGGGTGAGGGGGGAGGAGTAAAGGGGAAGGAGTGTGGGCATTCTATTCTTGGAACATTATGTTGTTTCCTAATTCAGCTAATGCTTCTCTGGCACCAAAAGTTCTAGGGCAGTAGAGGCACAGATTTCTATGGAGTGGTTAATGCTGTTATTAGTAACTAGTCTCACTTGAAGACAACACCATCTATGTGTGGACTGGGAAAATGCTTGGACATTATCATTTTTCTGGGGAAGGTACATGTGGCCACAAGGTGGCGATCCAGTCTTCCTTGTCTGACACCACTACACAACCTGTCCCAGCCCCTCCACCCACTCAAGTCTGGCCAAAGGAGGCTGTTGAGGTGTTTTGGTGAATGCAGGCTCCAGACCAAACTCCTACCAGAAGTTCTGGATTGGCTGAAACTATCTAATCCCCAGAGGAAACATGGTTGTCTTACAAAGTGAGACATAACAGAAAAAATCTCAAAAGATTCTTCAAAAATCTACAGTAAAAAATTCCTTATTTTATTGAGGCATGTTAGTCGTCAGAGTTACAGCACAAGAAAATGACTTGAGGTGACAGATTTTAAGCTATCTCCCATGTTTCTTACATAGAGCCTTCTTTTTCAAAGTTTTTAGTTTTATTCTGATTTCTAAAATAATGAATTCTTATTGTAAAAAAAACTCCGGAAATTATGAAAAAGAATATAAAAATCGCACACAGTTAAATTTCTCAGAGATAGTTACTATTCAGATTTGGTTGATTTTCTTTCTATCTTTTCCAGTATATATAATAAGTATATGCACATATACTTAATAAAATTAAAATAACATTAAGTGTGCCATTTTGTATCTGGCCTTTGAGCTTGACATTAAATTAAGAACATTTTTCTATTTTGCTAAATTCCTTCAAAACAAATTTTAATATTCTTAGAGTAGATATACCATAATTTATTCTACTATTTTATTGCTGGACATATAGGTTGTTCTTGAATTTTCATTATTGTAAGAGGCATGTGAAAATCATGGTTTTACATAAGTTGTTATGTCTGTCACATTTAAAATTTTTTTCATTTAATTTTATTATTTGGTACTGGAGATTGAATCCAGGCATGCTTGAGTTATATTCCCAGTTCTTTAAATTTTTTCTTTAATTTATATTTTGAGACAAGGTTTTGCTAATTTGCTCAGGGCCTCACTGTGTTGCTGAGGCTGGCCTCAAACTTGCGATCTTCCTGCCTCAAACTCCTGAGTTGCTGGGATTATGGGTGTGCGCCAGGCTTGTCAATTTTTTTTTAAAGGCCAAGTGCAATTGTAAGGTCAAAGTTCATCTCTGGAGTCTAAAGACAGATTATACTGGATCAGATAGTTAGAAATGAGCTTTGCTTATTCAGTGGGAACAATTATTGATCTAGTTAGTGTCAGAAATGATTGGAGAAATGAATTTCACTGAAGGCAGTTCAGTAGGTATAGGATGGGCTCTACTTCTATTCAGGCCTGTGTGGTTCTGGCAGAGGCTATGATGATTGAAGGAAAAATGCAAATGTCTAACCAAGAATGGAGAAAAGATGAATGGGACATCAGCCATCTTTAAGGAGAAAGCAGGTTCAGCATTAGGGACCTTGACTTTTACACGGAGTCCCAGGTGGGTGGAGTATACCAGAGACCAGCTGGGGAATCCCATGAGGAAATTCAGACAAAAGCACTATGAAATGCCACTCAAGTGAAGGGTGGTATAGATATCTAGCACCTTATCCAAGGTACTTGGGTCCTAAAACAACGTGGCTTTCAGAATCCTTCAGCTTTTATATGGGGTATGGTCTACATGCATCATGTAATATCATCAGCAGGGGCTGGGGCAGGAAATTGTAATCAAATATACCAGTATCACTGTGGTAAAGTATTGGAATGTTTCAACTAAATGGGATAACTAAAGACTATAAATAGTTTTTACATAGTTCAGATCAGATTTGTCACTAAATTAGTTCAGCAAAGTCAGTTTCTTGCCTAATTACATGTGAAACACATTTGAGTTTCTTGGATTTGGGAGTTGAGCTAAAAAATTGTGGACTTAGATCATCATTACGGTGAATATCATCTTTTTATCTTACTTTAAATGGGTTATAAGATTTTCTCCTTTTTTACTTGTTCTTAAAAGATCACCCCGGAAGCTTATGAAAAGTTGGGATTCCCTGCAGCAAAGGAATTGGCTGATATGTGTCGCTTTTATCAAATGAAGCCAGACCGTGATGTCAAACTCACCCACCGTCTAAATCCCAAAATCAGAAGCTTCAGCCAGTTTATCTCGGAGAACCTAGGAGCCCTTAAAGACTTATAGAAAAATCAGCTGTTCAGACAGGCTTCGACCTCACAGCCTCTGTAATCCTGTTCCTATCTGTAGCACAACATCCACATTTATTGAACAGATATGTTAGAATGCAGTTATTTGCAGACCCCTTTAATCCTCTTTTTAGTAGGAAACATTGCTTTAGTGATTCGGCACAGTATTGGATTCACATAAAATTTTACAGCTTGTGATTAAGGTGGTCCAACTATTTGGTTAAATGAAAGCCCTTTCTTTCTTCCTTCCCACTGGGAATGGAACCCAGTTCCTTGTGCATGCTCAGCATGCATTCTACCACTGAACTATCCCTCCTGCCCCCATATCACCTTCTGTAGCTTTCTCTTTCCAACAACCAAGTCACCTCAAAAAGCTCTGGCCTGATGAACTTGGAGCATCATGAATGGGAGGCCACTCAGCTTTCCCCTAGGATGAGTGATCTCAAGGGTCAGTTCTGAAATTCCCCTAGGTGGCTCCACCTTCTCAAGTGTATCACAAAATTTTCTGTGAACTTTGAAGTAACTTGAATTTTGAAACCAACATCTTTGTAGAGAGTCTTCTGGGGAACATGGTGTTTCATGAACAAGCACAAGCTTTGGAAACTGAAATTCAGTGTTGCTTCAGGGTTGGGAGTTTATTCTCTGATTCACTCATTAAAGTCTCTATTGCATCATCACTCAATTGTTTGTCTATTCATTCATCTATCCTTCATTTATCCATCCCACAACAGTTTGTTTTTAAACCTCCAGAACTGGTGGGATGTTTGCGGACTTCTCTCCCAGCCTCTGTGTTTTCTTATTGGTGTTGTCTACTTGCCAAGGATGCTGTGGTTCCTTCCCAGTTCATGGCTGGGTTTGTGTCATGCCAGAGCTAGAGGAACCCTGCAAATGAATTTACTGCAAATAAAATGCAGAGGATCTGCAGTGGATGAAGGGCAGGAAGCTGGACTCAAGGCCTAGGAAGGGCATGGAAGTGGAAAGATGATGTGACAGAAGGGCTCCCGGAGTACCTTTGTGTATCACTGGATTAACATTTTCTACGCCGTATTGTAATTGCTAGTCTTCTTCCTGGCTATGAGTGATTTGTATTCCTCTTTATTCCAGTGCCTTCTATGTAATAGGTGACTAATAAATATTGATTGACTAAATGAATGAATAAGTTAATTGACAATATAATTACAAGAAAAGAGAAATAAACAGGCACATAGGTTGGAGGGGTGGTAAGAATTTGCAACAGTTACTTTGAAGCCTAGGGATTATCCACTTCTGGAAGTCAAGGGGACCACTATCCTGAGGCAGACATTGCAACTGAGTAAGGACTGAGCGGTGGTGCGTGTATGAGAGGATATCATGGCCTGGGATCTGACTTTGGAGACAGTCTTTGTGGTGCCAAACAGTTTTTTTAAGGCATTAAACAGTGTTTGTTGAATAAATTATGTTGATGTTATGTAGACAATTTTCTATTATTGGGGCAAAATCACAAAGTACATTTGAGGACAACTGTCCTTTTCAATGCAACCTTTCATGCTCAGTCCTAGAAAATGGGCCTGGATAAATTGCTAAAAAGAAAAGATAAAGAAAAACCCTTGCTGGGTGTGGTGATGCACACCTGTAATCCCAGCGGCTTGGGAGGCTGAGACAGGAGGATTGCAAGTTCAAAGCCAGCCTCACCAAAAGTGAGGTTCTAAGTAATTCAGTGAGATTCTGTATCTAAATAAAATACAAACTAGGGCTAGGGATATGGCTTATTGGTTGAGTGCCCTTGAGTTCAACCCCTGGTACAAAACAAAACAAAAATTCCTTTAAACTAAATATAGGTGGTTTCAGGACCAGATGGCTTCTCAGCTGAATTCTACAAGATCATCAAAGAATAACATATACCAATAGTCCTCAAATTATTCTATGAAATAGAAAAGGAGGGAACCCTTCCAAACTCATTCTATAAAGCTAATACCTTGATACCCAAAGATGAAGACATATCAAGGAAAAAAATTTAGACCAATATCCCTGATGAACATAGATGCAAAAATTCTTAATAAAACATTGGCAAATGACATACAAAAACATATTAAAAAGATAGTGCATCATGATCAAGTAGGGTTCATACCAGGAATGCAAGGCTGGTTCAATATATGGATATCAATAAATATAATTCATCACATCAGGAGATTTAAGGACAAGAATCACATGATTATCTCAATAGATGTAGAAAAAGCATTTGACAAAATTCAGCATCCATTTATGCTCAAAACACTAGAAAAACTAGAGATAGTAGGAATACACCTAAACATTGTAAAAGCTATACATGCTGAACCCAAGGCCAACATCATTCTAAATAAAGAAAAACTGAAAGCATTCCCTCTAAAAATTGGAATAAGACAGGGATTCTCTCTTTCACCACCTTATTCAACATAGTCTTGGAAACCCTAGCTAGAGCAATTAGACAAAAGAAAGTAACTAAAGGGATACAAATAGAAAAAGAAGAGCTCAGACTATCCCTATTTACCAATGACATGATTCTATATTTAGAAGACCCAAAAAACTCCACCAGAAAGCTTCTAGAACTCATAAATCAATTCAGCAAAGTAGTGGGATGTAAAACTAACACCCATATATCATTTGCATTCTTATATACCAATGACAAATGAGCTGAAAGATAAATCAGGAAAACTATCCCACTCACAATAACTATCCCATTCGAAAAAATAAAATATTTGGGAATCAATCTAACAAAAGAGGTGAAAGACCTCTACAATGAAAACTACAGAACACTAAAGAAAGAAATTGAAGAACACCTTAGAAGATGGAAATATCTCCCATGTTCTTGGATAGGCAGAATTAATATTGTCAAAATGGCCATACTACCAAAAGCACTATACACATTTAATTCAATTCCTATTAAAAGTCCAATGATATTCTTTATAGAAATAGAAAAAGCAGTCGTGAAATTCACTTGGAAAAATAAGAGGCCCAGAATAGCCAAAGCAATACTTAGAAAATTGATGCAAGAGGCATCACAATACCAGATCTTAAATTAGACTGCAGAGCTATAGTAACAAACACAGCATGGCATTGGCACAAAAACAGACATGAGGATGAATGGACAAATTAGAAGACACAGAGTCATACCCACATAAATACAAGTATCTTATACTAGACAAAGGAGCCAAAAACATACATTGGAGAAGAGATAGCCTCTTCAACAAATTGTGCTGAGAAAACTGGAAATCCATATATAGCAAAATGAAAGTAGACCCCTATCTCTCACCCTGCACAAAAATCAACTCAAAGTGAATCAAGGACCTAGGCATTACACCAGAGATCCTGTGCCTACTAGAAGAAAAAGTATTCCCAAATCTCCATCATGTCAGCTTAGGAACCAGCTTCCTCAATAAGTCATCTAAAGCACAAGAAATAAAATAACAAATCAATAAATGGGACAGTATCAAACTAAAAAGTTTTATAGTGAAGGAAACAATCAAGAACATGAACAGAGAGCCTACAGAATGGGAGAACATATTTACTACCAGCACCTTAGAGCATTAATCCACAAGATATACAAAGAACTCAAAAACTTAACACCCCCAAAACAAATAACCCAATCAATAAATGGGCTAAGGAACTGAACAGGCACTTCACAGAAGAAATATGAATGGTCAAAAAATATATAAAAAATGTTCCACATTTCTAGCAATTAGAGAAATGCAAATTAAAACTACACTGAGATTCTATCTCATTCCAGACAGAATGGCAATTATCAAGAATACAAGTAACAATAAATGTTTGTGAGCATGTCCAGAAAGAGGTTCATTTATACATTGCTGGTGGGACTGCAAATTGGTGCAACCACTCTGAAAAACAGTACAGAGATTCCTTAGAAAATTGGAAATGGAACCACCATTTGACTCTGTTACCCCACTCCTCGGTTTATACCCAAAGGACTTTAAATCAGCATTTTACAGTGATGCAACCACATCAATGTTTATAGAAGCTCAATTCACAATAGCCAAGCTATGTAGCCAATCTAGATGCCCTTCAACAGATGGATGGATAAAGAAAATGTGGTCTATATACACAATGGAATATTACTCAGCCATAAAGAAGAATAAAATTATGTTATTTGCCAGTAAAGGAATAGAACTTGAGAATATCTTGCTAAGTGAAATAAGCCAGTCATACACACAAACCCCGCGCCCCCCAAAAGGCAGAATGTTCTCTCTGATAAGTGGATATTAACCCACAGAAGGTAGGGAAAGATTAGAAGTTTATTGGATTAGACCAAGGGGATGATAATAGGAAAGATAGTAGAATGAATCAAATACATCTTTCCTATCCTCATATATGATCAATGTAACTCCACATCTTGTACAACCACAATAATGGGATTCTAATTGGAATAAGTTATAATTCTTCTATGTATATATAATTCAAAATATACTCTACTGTCATATGAAAATAAATAATTTTTTATATTTTAAATCATAAAAAAAATCCAACAGGAAGAATGGCTGCTATTTCTTAGATAAACTTCAGGGTTCCAAAATGGACACGGGCTATAGACAGAGGGTCTCTTGGTCCAGTTGTGTGTTTGCTGGGGTGGCAGTTGGATTATTTCTGTCCAGAACAAGGGTGGAGTAGCCCTGGGCTAATGTCAACCTTTGTTCCTAGAAAGCCTGAGAAGTCCTTTCAGGATTTAGAATAAAACATTACAGTGGCTGATCTGAAGTGACCCAGTGCATTTTAGAGACCTCGCTCTTACACAACCAAGGAGGTAAAAAGAACTTCAGAAGTTAGTCCAAGAGAGTTTGATATTTGTTGACAGTGGACAGGGATTGCACCACCACTCCTCTACCTGCCCTCCGCCCCCCGCACTGTAACCTCCAGGACAAGGGAGAGCAAAGCTTCCCCTTGGTTAGAAACCTGGGGTCTCAAGAGAGGAACTGAAGGAGAGGAACTGAAGTCGAGCTGTGCACCCCAGTGAATGAAGCCATCCTCTGTGATTTGAGAGTGGGGGGGTGGGTTAGTGGTGGTGGTGGAATGGAAGGGACATGGAAGGAGATTTATCTCCATCATTCTAGAACTTTCTCTAGAAACCTGGGCTATGAAGTCAGGTAATGCTGGATTTCATTATCTCTGCCACAGACTAGTTGAACTTGGCCAGGTTATTTGACCCCTGGGCTTTGGTTTCCCCATTCCCACCAGGATTGCTGGGAGGAAGAAAGAGGAAAGGCCCTTGGCACCGTCTTTCACACAGGAAGTGCTCATGAAACAGCTGTTACTTATTCTTGAGAGTAGTTCCTGCCCTTGCCTCCAGCATGTTGCTCCTAAGTTCTGAGGGGCCCCCTAGGCTGCTCTTGGTGACCCCTGACCTGTCTCCTGAGCCCTGGCCCCCCTGACAGTCCCTTCATCACTTACTAACCACCCACCACCCAAGGTGCTGTCCCTTCCATCTTCTTCTGCCTGCCACTAGATGGCAGAATAAGCCTAGCATGAGAAAGGGTGGCGCCAGCCTCACCCCAGGTGGATTTTTCTTGGGGCTCTTTTGGGGACAGAGACAAAGGAGATAGTTATAGGGTGTATATTACAGCCATTTGGCCTCTTGCTTTCAGCCTGTCAGTCACCTTCCATGGTCATTTCAACAGACATGCGCTGGGTACCGTCTCTGGGCCTGGTGCTGGGATTAGGTACCTTCTCTGTCCCTTATTTGGGGTTAGGCAGAGGAAAGAAGGAGCCAGGGCATTACCCAAAGGCTTCATCCAGACTCCCTCCACACCTACAGAGAGAGCCCTTCCGGCCAAGGTGAGCTTACTAGGTAGAGGGCTCCCAGGCCTTGCCCCAGGAATGCAGAGCACAAGGGCCTGCTGACCACCTGGGAGCTGTGGACCCTTATTCCTGCAGCTGCTATCTCTACCTGCTGTGCTCCTGTGATCCTCCTGTGATCCTTGCAACTTTGAGGTCCCATCAAACTACCCAAGGGACAGAGACACACTACCCAAGGGAATCTGGAATGTGGTTAGGAAAAGGAAATGCAGTCCGGGCATGCCCACTCTCCAACACTGGCAAGGCAGTCAGGTCTCAGACCCCTCGCAGAAGTGAACAGGAAGGCAAAAACATGGGTTTTGAAACACTTTGGAGTTCTTACACTATGACTGAAGAACTCCCCAGCTGAGTGTTGCAAGATGATTAAAATTTTGCTCATCATTGCTGAGGATGTGGCTCAGTGGTTAGAGCACTTGTTTATCAATCACAAAGCCTTGAGTTCAATCCCCAGTTCTGGGCAGCGGGGTGGAGTGCGGCGGGGAGTGTGCAGTCTGTCCTTGGTTAATTCTGTAGAGAAACTGTCTTAAGTAAACAGCATAAATAGAGATAAAAGTGAAATTCCAAGGATTTAGATTGGAAGTGTTGTGTTTGAGAAAGATGACCACCACATAAACAGAAGTAAGCAAAATGTTCAGCATTGGAGGAATGGGCAGTTCATTTAAGTTTTTAAATTCCTTTCAATTTAAAACTCTTTAGAACTATCATTTGTGAAGGATTTTTCCTGAAAAATAATTAATAAAATTATAATGAGAAATACTGGATGTGAAATAACATTGTAGGTTGGGATGTGGCTCATTGCTGTCCTGGATTCAATCCTCAGCACCAAGATAAATAAAGTAATAAGTAAGTAATAAATGTAAAAGTAATAAGTAAATATAAAATGGCGTTGTATCTAGTCTAAACTCAATTGTGTAAATTACACACACATGGTAAGATTTTGAGAGGAATATACCAAAATGTTAATAGGGTTTTCATTTAAAAGCAGAATTGTGGTTAATTTCTATTTTCTTCTTTGAAGTTTTTCCTTTGCCTCAGTTTTTTTTTTTTTTTTGTACTGGGAATTGAGCCCAGTGACGCTTTACCATGAAGCTGCATCTAGTCCTTTTTAGCTTTTGCTTTGAGACAGGGCTTTGCTAAATTGCTGAGACTGGCCTTGAACTTGCAATCCTCCTGCCTCAGCCTCCTAAGAAGCTGGGATTACAGGCACATATCACTGGACCTAGCTGCCTAGTTTTTTATAATAAAAACATAGTACTTTTAGGTTGAACTTTTATATAAAGGAATTATTTTAAAATTATAACAAATATTATAAATTGTCCTAATTCTACCTTATGGCAAATGTAATAATTATGAATGTTTATGTTCCAACTTCTATACTAAGAAATGGATATGCATACTTCCATTAAATCTGTGTGCAAATACTCCAAACAAGGTTATCTCTTCATTTTACAGATAAAGAAGCATATTTCAGAGAGTTTAGATAACTTGCCCAAAGCCACACAGCTATTAAATAGCAGAGCCAGGATTTATATCTGTCTGCCTCCAGTCTGAACTTCTCTCCACATCAGAACTTTGATCAATAAGTTCTCTAGGTATGAAAGAATTGAGCCATCAGCTTTATCTGGAATTCACTTGTTTGGAATTTGAACATATTTTTCTTAGGAACACTGTATAAATATTCACCTGCAATACTATATAAAGGTATATAAGCTGCTGAAGCCATGTCTACTTACAGGCTGTTAGCTACAACTTTCAATAGGATGTTGCTTGTGCTTGTTAATTCTGTCTCCCAGACGCACACACAGAGAATAATGAAACCAATGCTGGGCTAAGCACTTAGGGGACGGAAGTATCACAGAATTCCTGTGTGTGATTTAGACAATGGTGTGGACCTGTAGTCCCAGGTACTTGGGAAACTGAAGTGAGAGGATGGCTTGAACCTAGAAGTTGGGGAGCAGCCTAGGCAATAACACCACAGACCTTGTGTTAAAAAACAAAAACAACCAGACGTGGTGGTGCACACCCGTAATCACAGCTGCTTGGGAATTTGAGGCAGGAATGTTGCAAGTTCAAAGCCAATGTCAACAACCTAGTGAGACCCTGTCTCACAAGAAAACATATAAGGGGTTGGGGATGTGTTTCAGTGGTAAAGTGGCCCTGAGTTCAATCCCTGGTACCAAAGATAACAACAACAACAACAACAACAACACAAATACCCTAAAAAATACAAAAAGTTCATGTATGTGTATAAAAAGAGAAAGCAGAGAGCAGAGGTAGGTCTCAGGGTATAGGCAGGAGGGCCAAATGGTTGTTCAGTGGACAAGACAGGTCCCAGGGTTGAGTGTGGAAGCCCAACATGGAAATCTAGAGAGCCCCCAGGAGGCCTTGCAAGTATCAAACCCAAATGCTTCCAAGCGCCAGGCTGCTAAATGAAGGAGCAGGCCAGATATCAGACAGCAAGGAGTGGCAGGGATTAAGCCAACGGGAACTGGCAACACACCTGTGAGAGGCACGAACAATAAATTTTAATAGAAACAGGGACAACAAAAGGCAACTTGTCTCAGCTGTTCCTAACATGATGGCTTCCTGGCTTAGGCTTCGCACCTGAGCCTTCTGATTTTGCGGCTTGGTGAAGTGGTAGGGAGAGTAGAAGAATGCCTCGATCACAAGGAAAGGAACCTGAACAGTACTCCAGGGTCCACCCCGCTTTGGTGATGGGGAAACCAGGGGCAGTGACTGTGGGGGTGTAGGAGCTTGTTGGCAGTCATTGCTCCTATTTGTGTGTTATCAGAAATGATATGCTCCCTCATTGCTTCTAGCAAATGTTTGGCCACAGGAGAAGAGAAAGAAGAAAGGAACCAACATTTTTTTGAAAACTGCACTTTTCATGAAATGGTCACCATTTCACGTAAGCCTATCTCCTTGTAACGCTGGTGTCCGTGACAAAGCCTAGCTAGATGTTTACCGAACCTGCTTCCTCGACTTCCTTGGCACACAGCTGGGCCTCATTTCCCAGTGTTTTCTTGCAATTAATTGCAGCCGTGTGACTGAGTTACAGACACTAGCGTGGGAGTGGAAATGATGTGTGACACTTCTAGGGCTGCCTTACAGCTCTTCCCCTTGCTGAAATCCTCCATCATCTTCCCTCTGCACATGTGATTCACGTGCACAAGCCACATGACCTTGAAAGCCACATTTAGGGAAGAGCGTTTAGGAAAGCCCAGCCACCTAAATTCCATCTTAAAGGAGAGTGGCCCACAGATGAGGAACACCTGTTTTGGACTTTATGCAACCCAGAAATAAATTTCCATAGTGTTAGAGGCAACAACATAGGTTAAGGCAATAACTGCTACAATAAACACACACACACACGTGTGTGTGTGTTTATTGTAGCAGTTATTGCCTTAACCAACACAAGTATTTTATGCCTATTTTATAAAGAAGCAAACTGAGGCTCAGACAGACCAAGTCATTTGCCCAAGGTTATGCAAGTGAAAGTAATGTATTTAAATCCAAGCCGTCTCTATAACGACATACTGATGCCAATGTAACCAATAAATTCTATAATGCTTATTTTGTGATTTCTCTTCCTATTGTAACCACACCCCATTTGATGGGAATCTCCAAAATGTAAGCAAGGGGGAAGCAAGAGTTGGAGTCATGAACTGAATCACAAAAAGTCTCCCTCTGATATGAAGTTGTTTGGGGGAAATCCACAGGCAATTCTCAGGTCCTTCTCCTGAGAGTCAGTTGGGGCTGCTGACAGAAAAGAACTGGGTCAGCAGCACCCAGTCCCCAGTCTGCCACCAGGAGCCTGAAATCCTGGGTGAGCTTCCCATTCCCAGTGCACTCTTGCTGGTCCTCTTGTTCATTAACATCTGTGTCCCTCCAATTTGGGCTCTGGCTTGAACTCTGTGAACTGCTCAAAACGAGGCCCTTGCTACCTCTTTGTTCAAACAGACAATAGCTGCATTAACAAAGGAAAATCAGATGCAGGTGAAAGTTTATTTTTAACATTTCCAAGGCCAAATGGGGATTTAACATGAAAATAGAGCCATCACTTCCTGCCTGCTCTCTCCCAAAGTGGTTGGGTGCTTTGGGCTGGCCAGGACTCCAACATGCTTGGATCCCATCCAAGCAAGTGTCCCACTTGATGAGGTAGACAGTTCAGTATTTCTAGGACCCCCTTTTGGCAAGAAATAGACACTTTGTTTGGAAATGGGGTCAAATTTGTGCCAATTGCATTTGATTGGCCTAGGGAGCCAGGCTGCTCTGGGCACCCCAAATATGAGAAGTTTCTTTACATCTTCATCAAATCAGACTGAAACCTGAGCAAATGTGTGATAAAGCACCATCTCTGAAGCCATTAGACTGAAATCCCTGTTGGGGGTAAACTCCCTAGCTGATCCTTCCCTTGAGGTGCCCCTAGAGGCCTGCAGATAGCAGAGGTCTGGAGGTTCATGAACCAGCAGAGACTCTGAGAGTTGCTATGTGTGGCACACTATATTGTGCAAAGAACTTAGCCCCCTCATCTCACCACCACAACTGTCTCCTGAGGCAAGAGTCCAGTATCAGCTCTTTTGGATCAGGCAGAGAGCTGGCTCAGAAAGGTAATGAGTTGCCCGTTAGTTGCAGAGCACACCTAAGATTATTTGGCTCCAAAAGTGATTTTCTTCCCCTTCTACCATAGTGTGGAAGGGCTTTGATTTTCTTTTCACTGATTTTCCACCTGCCAGGGGGAGGCAGAAGTGTGCAAATAATGATGTGTTTGCTTTCTCCTGAGAACTCCAGGAGGGGTGCTTTTCCTGTAGAAATCCAGAAATGAGAAGTTAGACTGGCGCAGTGGCACCCACCTGTAATTCCAGTGTCTCAGGAAGCTGAGACAGGAAGATTGCTAGTTCAAAGACAGCCTCAGCAATTTAGCGAGGCTGTAAGCAACTTAGCATGACCCAGTCTCAAAATTAAACAACAAAAAAAGGGGGGGGGGCAGTGCTGGGGATGTGGCCCAGTGGTTGAACACCCCTGGTTCACTCTCTGATACAAAAAAAAAAAAAAGAAAAGAAATGAGACGTTATGGGTTCTCAATAGCTGCAGTTATAATAAATGTTTCAAGAAACCAGAACAAATAATTAAAAAGTAAAATGGCTTGCTCTTCTTTTGGCTTTACTTTAAGCTAAATTGGTGTGTTCTGATATAAAGCGGTTTTCCTCTTCATTTCAATTCCTCCATCGGCACATCTTGGACAAAGTGTGGCTTGAGAAAGGAAGACAAGGGGAGCAAGTGGTTCCAAGAACTAAAAGCCACATTTCTTCTTTCAACACACCTAGTAAATGCGCTCGCTTGTATTTTATGTCTTTCTTATGAAGTAGAGAAAAATATGGGAGCACTGAAGGGAAGGGAAGAGCAGCGAAGGGCAGGGTGAGGAGGTGGTGTGCAAGAGGCTATCTGGGCCCAGGCACGGTGATACACACCTGTAATCCCAGTTTGGGAGACTGAGGCAGGAGGATCATGAGTTCAAAGCCAGCCTCAGCGACAGCAAGGCACTAAGCAATTCAGTGAGACCCTGTCTCTAAATAAAATACAAAAAAAAAAAAAATAGGACGGGGTATATGGCTCAGTGGTTGAGTGTCCCTGGGAGTTTAATCTCTGGTACCCACCACAAAAAGAGGATATCTCGGGGTTGGGATATAGCTCAGTGGTAGAGTACTTGCCTAGCATATGTGAGGCCCTGGGTTCCATCCTCAGCAACACACACACCCACCCACCCACACACACACACACACACACATGATAACACACACACGATAACACACACGATACCTGGGCAGGGCCAAAGGTGGGCTTTATTTATTTATTTATTTTTAATTGATTCTTTTGTTTAAAAAAATAAATGACAGCAGAATTCATTATAATTCTTATTACACGTATACAGCACAATTTTTCATATCTCTGATTGTATATAAAATATGTTGACACCAATTCGTGTCTTCATACATGCACTTTGGATAATGATGTCTATCCCATTCCACTATCCTTGCTAATCCCCTGCCCCTCCCTTCCCCACCCACCCCTCTGCCCTATCTAGAGTTCATCTATTCCTCCCATGCTCCTCCTCCCTACTCCACTATGAGTCAGCCTCCTTATATCAGAGAAAACATTTGGCATTTGGTTTTTTTGTGATTGGCTAACTTCACTTAGCATTATCTTCTCCAACGCCATCCATTTACCTGCAAATGCCATGATTTTATTCTCTTTTATTGCTGAGTAAAATTCCATTGTGTATATATACCACATTTTTTTTTTATCCATTCATCCACTGAAGGGCATCTAGGTTGGCTCTCCAAGGTGGGCTTTAAAGCCAGCCCCACCAGCTGGGAAGGGCTGCCTGAGGCAAAACTGACAGGCTGGGAATTACAGTCCTTCTTGCCATCTGCCTGCTATTTCTCTGTCCTAAAGCTCCTCCACGATCTCTGACTGGCCAACCTCATCACTCTTCTGGAAGGTACTCTTTTCCCAGAAGAACTTGTTTCTTCTTGAATCTCCATCTCCAGCCAGTATCTCTCTTGCTCCACACTGCCCAATATCACCAGCAGCTTCAACAAAGCTCAACAAGGGGAAAATGAAGGCCCTCCCGCAAACCAATTTCTTTCTTATTTTTTAACAAGGCCATTGCCAGTGTCCAGGAGCCCAGGCTTGGAGTCAACCCTGACTCCTCCTTTCCCATTAGCTCCAATATGTGTCATCATGAACTCCAGTTTGCCCTTTCTTCCAAACATCTCTTAGCTTTTCCTCACTCCCTCTGCCTCTGTCCTACCCCAGAGCCATGCGTCTGTCTCCTGGCTTGTTTCCCAATAGACTCTTCCCCTTCTAAACTGTCACTCCACTCTTCCTCCAGATACTGCCCTGGACATCAGACGCACCGGGAACAGCCATGGTCCAGCTGGGGAGTCAGGTCATTGACAAGCAATTACAGAGTCCTGGGATAAAAATGGTGATGGAGGAAGCCCTCAGGTGGAGCCCTAACCACAAGGGGGAGGCATACGGGGAAGCCTATGTACTTCCGCCAGACCACTCATCCTAAAATGACACTTTTATCCTGTTTCAACTACAGTTGACCTTCTCTTACTTTTGTTCATTTGGGTTCTAACTTTGCAAACTGAGATTCTGAGGTTTCCTTCAGCTTCATCCTCAGGACTCTCCAGTGGAAGAAATAGTATTAGTGATAATAATTATGGTAATGAGGGTAAATCTTTATTAAGTTTATCTATGCCCCAGATTCTCTTGAAAGTTCTTTTTCTATGTTAACTCTTCACAACAGTCTCTGTGAAGGAAATGCTTATTTTTGTCATCTTTCATTTACAGAAGAAGGATCTGAGGCTAAAAGGTAGAGTCTGGGTTCAAATCTGGATGGTATGGCTCCAAGCCTGGCTCAGGTGACAAAATTGAATGTCAATATAATCCAGCTGTGTGGATCTTGGACTCTTTACCAGATGCTCTGAATCTCCCCAAGGCCCTTTTCTGGGGGAAATGCCCTTCTCTTTCTAATCAAGCCCCATGTCTTTTACAGAGCCTCCCTCTATGGAAAAATATGGGTCAAGACTCAGTTCTATGTTCAAGTCTTAGTTTGCAACTGTCAAAATCTTTTCTTCTTCCTGCCTCTCAGTTTCCCAGCCTCTATAATAAGAGCATTACTATCCCTTCAGAGAGCCATTCTGAGAATCATGTGAGTATGCCTTGAGAACTCTGGAGTCTTATAAAGATGCAAAGAAATCAATATTATTTTTTCCTCTTGTTTCCTCAAAGTAAGAACACTTTTATACAGTCCACATTTCACTATAGCAAAGTTTATTTACACATTTCCTTGAATAGTTGCCTTTTAAAACCTTCCTCATCTGAGAAATGGACGTAATCCCATCTGCTCTTTTATAAGGCAGTCGTGGGGAATAAATGCAATACTATTGAAGAATTAGACATAGACCAGACATTCCAGAGTGTGTACTGTGTGTCCCTCCAACCCTTGACTTTTCTCTAGCTGCTGAGGATAAATCATTTTTGCCTCTTCTAGGAGAGGGGCAGAAATGCCTTCCTTCTTCTTCCATTTTCTTTCTTTCTTTCTTTTTTTTTTATGTGAATGAATGGCTTCTGTCTTCTTGGAGTTTCTGATTTCATTCAGTATTAACACTACAGCATTTGTTTACCAAAGAAAAGCATTTGCATGTTCCTTTGTGTTGTTCACACTCACCTCCACCAGCAGCCCAAGCCAGTTGTGAAGTGGCAGAACATTTTGCGAGCTTAGCAGCACTCGGTGACCCTTGGAGTGCTTGTTCAGCTGAAATGACTTGTGTCTGGCACAGACCTTCTCTTTTGATTTTGGCAGAGCTTCAGGGAGTGAAAAAGCTGGGTTAGTGTTAGGGCTGGGATTAGAATTCGGGACTCAACAGATCATACTGTTAACACTTCTCTTCTTTGCTAACTTTATGAAGTTCAAGAAAAGCTTTCTGGGGAACGGTACCAATTTATTTGCCAAAAGCTGAGATGGGCCAAGGAAGATGTAGTCAGCATTTGGACTCTCCTTGCCTTAGAATTTAACAGCCAAGGAGGGAAGAAGGATCTGCTGGGGAGCTGGGGAGCGGGGGGCCATGTGGGTAATGTGTAAAAAGGATTTGGAAGGATTCAGGACGCTGAACAGGCTTGGCTCCTTGTGCTTCCACCCCCGCAGTGTCTCTCAAGCCACCCCTTCCTCCCCTTCCCTAGCACAGCACCCTGTCCTGGCTCTCATCTTCACCCACCAGAGCGATAGTTTCTGATGCACCCTCTTGCCCCTCTTGTCTATCCTAAACACTGCTGCCAGTTTTTATTCCTGTGCTTAAAAACATTCAAGACTCCCTAATGCTTATTTAATAAAAAAAACCTCACCTTTTAGCAGAGTGCGCAAGCCCCCTGCAAGCCACGTGATCCTTCTGTCCTCATCTCATCCTTTATCTCCCACGAAGCCTTTAATGCCAGCCAGCTAGATGCGTGCTATCCAGACTTGCCACGTCCATTCCAGCCTGCGGATCTTTGCCCAGGTTGGTTCCTCTGTCTTGGTGGCTTCCCCCTCCTTCCCATCTTTGCCTGGCAGTTCCTTCATCGTCATCTTGGAGGACCCCGTTCAAGTATTACTCCTTCTGTGAAGCTTGCTCTATTCCTCCAGACAAAGCTGATGCCTCCCCATTTCTACTCCATGAGGCTTGTGTACTGCTCTCCTTTGCGTGTGCCACTAGGCGAACCTTTGGGACAGGACCGTGCCTTATTTATAATTATGTGCCATGTCCTCCAAGCTGAGTGCCTCATTTTTAGCATATCTTGCTTTATTTGAATTTTTGCAAACTGATGGGACAAACTCTCATGATGCCAGGGAGGAGCCAGAGCAATAGACTGAGTTTTTTGCTGTGTCAGGCTCACTGATTCTGCCTTCCCTAATTTCAGAAAAATGCAGCATACTGGTAATGGGCACTGTGTAAATACCCCCCTTGTTTGTCATGGGTAACTGCTCCCTGTGAATGTGTCTGTCTCTGAGAAGGTGTCCCAATTGGCAGGCACTTCAGCTCAATTAAACTCACAATATTTATCCCCAGTGCACAGCAGACCCGGTGTTGGAGTCTGGGGATGTCAAGCATGACGCTGACTCTGTCCCTTCCACGTACATTCTCGCAGTTTAATGGGGGAGGGATACACACAGAAATGAAGCTCAATGGGGTTCTCAGCCAAATATGGGAGCATCAGGGTAGGCTTCTTGCAAGAGGTGATAACTGAATCGAACATTAAAAAACACATAGGAATTATGCAAAGGCAGCACGTATAACCAGACAGATTCAAGCTACCATGAACATTCAGAACTGAAAGGTCATGGGTGAAATGGGGGAGAAAGAGGTATCAACAGAGAATATGATGGCATAGGAGCTGGGCTTTGAACATGAGAGAGGAATAAGATACAGGTTGGAGGATAATCTTGGCAGAGAGACAGTGTGGGAAAAGACATGGAAAAGTGGGTCTGGCTTTGAGTGATCAACTCTTAAGATTATCACTGTAGTATTAGCTAAGAGATGGGTCATGGGAGAGATGGGACTGGAGAGAGGCAAGGGTCCAGGTCTGGGAGGTTCTAAATGTCTCCAGAGAGTAATTTGGAGTGACACAGTTAGACTTGTATTTTGGCCAGATTCCAATGATCTATTAACAGTGGTGTCTGAAGATTTGGGTTAGTTAGTCTCCCTGCTACAGACAGGAGTCTGGGGCTTGGTCAGCTCTAGTATTAACCAGCAAAACATCAGCAGATCATTCACTTATTTTCTATCTTCTCTGTCCCCACATTGGTAGGATCAAGCTGACTCACCTCTTAGTGGCAGAGATAGGAATTAAAGCAACTCAGGGACCCAGAAAGCTGAGATGCTATTGAAGGACAAAGCATGCTTCTCTCTTTGGAAACACAATCAGGTTACACATTCCTCCCCTGAAAGAATAGCCTGAGCACTCCCATTCTGGATAGTGTGTTCTTAGATAGTGGTGTTCTCTGCCTCTAGCATTTCTGTTGGGCCATGAAATGTGCTGGGAATTGAGAGGCCCCTATGCCCTGCAAACAGGCTGGAGAAGTCTCAGGTCAGAACCCGAAATAGAGGACTGTGAAATTGTCCATTAGCCTCCAAGGGAGGTCAGGTTGATCCAATAATTCTCTCTCTGCTCTTAGCCTCAGATTCTGCCAGAAATGAGCATCTGTTGGAATGTGAGATACTGACAGCTATGGTAAACAAAGGGCATGGCAGTCCTGGGTCCTTGACCTCAGATTTACTACTGGGCTCCTCCACAAAATATATAAGAAGGGCCTCTGCTTAGTTACAAAATAAACAGTTCTTGAGGAAACACCTGCAGTTCAAGGCCTAGTTGGGTGAGGGTGAACAAGGGGATGAGTAAACCTGACCTCTGTCCTTATAACTGGAAACTTAAAGTTAACAGTTAGTCTTGAGCCACACTGCAGCTTCCCTCATGGCCAAAACCTGTGCATCTCTGCTGATGACCCAGGAAGGATCCTGGCCTTCTTTCAGTCACTGCCCAGAGAAGGGACAAAGGCTCTTTTAGCTACCCAGAGTTCTGGAATCTAATTAGAAATGTCTAGTGGAGGCAGCTTCAAGTCCATCCAAGAAACTTCTCTAGTACCATGTGCCATGCATGTGCCAGTGCTACAACCACTGGGGACACAACTGCAGATAAGACCCAGTCTCTGTTTTCAAAAATCACTCCGTAATCGCAGTAGGAGTTTGAGCGATAGGACCTAACATTTACTGCCCTTTTGTTTGATGACTTCAGCAAGGTAAGAGAATAGGCACAACAGGGGCCAGGAGCCCTCTTTGGGTTGACTCCATGTTCAGGCAGGCTTTTCCCTTGTGGTTGTAAGATGGTTCCCACATCTACTGGGATACCTATCAGGCTGATGTCTAATGGGAAATGGAGAATAGTTTTTTCCCTCCAGGATCATTAACAAAAGCCTCATAATGCATCACTGGCTTTAACCATTCCTCAACTAATCATTGATGTGATGCACAGGAGGAGATAATGCACTGATAAACTTGTATCCTAATCACATGCTCTTTGAACCAGGGGTAGGACCCAGCTGGACCCACAAGCTGAAGGTTGGGGAGAGGAGGAGGGTCGTGTTACCTGAAGAGTGAGTGGAAACTGTGACCAAAAAAAAAAAAAGCTTCTCTAAGGTAGACTGAGGTAATAGGATTCCTAATGCAATCTACAGCAACCCAAAACAAGTGAAGCGTCAAGGAGGAAAGACACTGAGGTAAGGGTCACAGGACTGAATGAAGAGTGGAACAGCAGATTTCCTAGGACAGCTCTTGGATCCTGTGGAATCTCTGAGTGACTCATAACATAGCTTGAGGCTGTGTTGATTACGCTCATTGCCTTTACCTAACTCTTGTGCATCCTTTACTTTCTATTCCAGTGAACAGACAGAGCCAATCACCATGTCCAACCAGTAAGAGCAGAGAGAAAACAGGCCTTTGGTGAGACTGGTTAGCACTGTGTCAGCCAGCCCAGGAGACCACCCTACCTGAGGTTATTGAAGACATTTAATTTAAACATTTTTTTTCCATTTTGTTTATGGTTTGAGTTCAGTGTCTCCTACTTTCATGTGGAATCTAAATTGGTACAGGGTCAAACACACACCTTCAGATCCATGCCAGCTCCTTTCACTGCAGGAAGGCGCCTTCGTGGCAGGCTCTATGCATACATTTAATGCTGCTGAAAAATCATGGGGAAGGAGTCTGATTGGTCTGGCATGAATAGCTTGCCTGCCTTTTGCACCAATTATGTGCAAATGTGCATGGTGAATAGTACACTTTGGATTAATTATCTCTACTCTCAGATTAACTAGTCATGGGCAAGGGTTGATGGAGGAAGAGAATAGACATTGCACCTGAGGGTGAGTGTCTTACTGCATCTGTACCTGACACTACCGTGGTTTTCAGAGTATAGTCCCCAGGCTAGGAGTATCTGCGTCACTAGGGAAATTGTTAGCAGTGCAAATTCTCAGACCCCCACCAGATTTCCTGAATCAGAAACTTATGGGAATGAGGTACTGCCATTACCTCCACATGTCCTGATGCACACTAAAATTTGAGAACCATTGGGTCACAATCATATGAGAACCTAAACCAAATGCCACAGTGCAGGGCTGGGTTGTAGCTCAGTAGTAGAGTGCTTGCCTAGCATGTGTGAGGCACTGGGTTTGATTCTCAGCACCAAGTATAAATAAAATGTAATAGGGGTCCATCGACAACTAAAAAAAATACTAAAAAATAAAAGAAGAACCAACCATTTTTTTGTCTAAAGATGAGGAAAGTCTTAAGAAATGAGGATGTCTTTGTGAGGACTTTTGAAAATTGGGTAGATGGCTTGAATAGAATATAATTTCACAAATAACATGGTAATTACAGTGAAGAATTTTGAAAATTCTTCATCTAGACAAATCATCTATTTTCTTTTATCTATGATCTTTTTCATTCTTTGTCCATGAGTAAACAAACATATTTGTAATTAACACAGGTAAAATTATTTAATTTTTTAACATTTTTCTTTAACATTTAACATTTTTCTTCGTAATATGTTATGATTTTTATTGCATAAACATTTTGGCCATTTAAAATAACTTTAAGAGGAAAGGAAGGACAGCAGAATAAAATATACTTTATTATTGCTGTATGTATATATGTGACTGCATGACCAATGTGATTCTACAACCTGTGCACTCAGAAAAATGAGAAATTATTTACCCCATCTGATTCAAATGTATGTCAAGATCATTGTACTGTCATGTGTAACTAATTAAAACAATTTAAAAAAAAAGAAAAAATAACTTTAGGAAAATTCATTCAAGAAATTGGGGAGGGAGGGCTGCTGAAGATTGAACCCAGGAGTGCTTTACTATCAAACCATATTCCCAGTCCTTTTTATTTGAGATGGGCTGGCCTGGAACTGGCAGTTCTCCTGACTCAGCTTCTAGAATCACTGGGAAGCTCTGTGCTCACCACTGTGCCCAGCACATTCAAAGAAATTTTGAAGTTACCTGTAGACCTACTACTCTACCCCCATAATTATTAAAAATTCTTTCTCTCTTTCTCTCTCCCCCTTTCTCTCTCTTTCTTTCTCCCCAGTACTGGGGATTGAGCCCAGGGGTGCTTTACCACTGAGCTACATCCCTAGCCTTTTTTATTTTTTATTTTGAGGCACTTAGCTTACTAAGTTGCTAAGGCTGGCCTTTAGTTTGCAATGCTTCTGCCTCAATCTATCTCCAGTCACTGGGATTATAAGCATGAGCCACCATGCCTGGCTCTTCTTATCTTTTTCTTACAGGAATTATTTATATAATTGGGATAGCAGTAGATGTATATTGTATATATATTTTTAACATGATAGCACAAACATTCTTTTTCTATTACAGAACAGTTTTCTTAGCCATCGTTTTCATTATGCACAAGGGGCCAGAAAATAAATTTATCATGATTTATTTAACCAATATCTTATTTTTGGACGTTGGTTGTTTCCAGCTTCTGCAGTGATAAACATCTTTGTGAATGAAGTGCTTTTCCCCACATTTTGAGTTATTTCCTTAGAACAGATTTCCAGAAGTGGAAATACCGGGTCACAGGATACAAACTTTTTTATGGCCCTCAATACATTTTGCCAAATTCTTCCAAAAAGTTTATACCAATTTACATTGCCACCAGCAACGTGTGAGAGTGCCAGCTTTCTTGCACCCTTGGCAGTTTTAGGAATCCTAATTAAAAAAAAAATTTTTTTTTTTTTTTGCCAATTTAATAGGGAGGGGAAGAACTTTGCCTCGTTTTAATTTGCATTTTTATTACTTTACCTAATATTACTTAATAAATTTTTTCCTCTGTTGCTTTAAAGTTCTTAATAAGCCCTTTTTGGTTGCCAAGCCCTTTTATGGTTGAGATCTGAGGAGTGAACATAAGGTCAGGGCAGTGTAGTTTAGAGACCCCCATGAGCAGCAGCTCAGGGTCAGGAAGGTTCACACACAGCCAAGCAGTCAGGAATCCAACTCACGGTTTTCAGCAGCTTTGTCTTTCTGGGCTCCCCATCCTAGTGAAGAGCACTGACAGTCATCTAATCCTTCAAACCAAAATCTGGGTGTCATTTTGATTCCTCCCTGCCCTTTGCCACTTGTATCCGATAAATAGCTGAGTCCTTTAAATTGCTCTTGAAATTGTCCCTACTGCTATTACCCATATGATCTTTGTTTCCTGAAACTCTTGCACAAGCCTCCTAATGGGTCTGGTTTCTCTCCAAATCATGCTTTACATTGCAGGCAGACTGATCTTTCTAAAAGCCAAATATGAGTCAAGCTTTTTATTTTTTAAAATAATTTCCCATTGCTTTCAGGATGAAGTCCTCATATTCCTTAGTCCATTTTCCAAGCCTTCTAGACCTGAACTCTGCTCTACATGATCTTTTCTGAGTGGTGCAATGTAAAGAGGTTGTATACTTCTGTTTTTCCATGAGCCATATGGCAACCATGTCCCAAGACTTTGGGGACCATAATTACATTTTCAAAATGGCTGACTGGAACTGGGGTTGAAAGCTGGGAACATGACCTGGTTTCATGAGTGGACTTAATAATATGCCCTATCTCCAGACCAGTCACTTAGATGGTACTTTGCCCCAGAGCTACTCGAAGTAGCTCCAGTGTTAGTGAAGTGTTTGCTACTGGTATAAGATGGGGCGAGTAAAGAATAGGAAACAGGCACTTAGAAACTGTTAAACCTACTTGATAACTTAAGAAAAATTTTTGTTATATATTTTTAGTTGTAGATGAATACAATACCTTTATTTATTTATTTGTTTGTTTAAATGTGGTGCTGAGGATTAAGCCCTAGGCTTCAATGTGCTAGGCAAGCACTCTATAACTGAGCTACAACCTTGGCCCTTGATAGAGTAATTTTATGTTTAGAGTTTAATAATATAAATGAGTTTTTATTTTGTGTCTTTTAAATTTTTATTTGTCTAATAATTTGATTTTATTGTGTTGTATAAAAATATTGGTCTACAATGCAATAAACTGGAAATCTAAAAATAACAGCTCTGACCACAGATATCTTAGATTTTTAAAGAAAAGTTCAGGCTGAGCTGGGTGCAGTGGTACCTGCCTGTAGTCCCAGCAACTCAGAAGTCTAAGGTAGTAGGATTGCAAGTTTGAGACCAGTGCCTCTGGGTACCGTGGAAGAAAGGAGCGGGGGGAGGAAATAAAAAGAAAAATTCACACTAGAGCAAACACTTATAAATTCACACATGAATTTACAAATGCACTTTCTGAGTAAAGAGATATTTAATACCCCAGCTAAAGGTGTGTTGTGTTGCAAAGATGGAAAAAAACTGCAAAATAAAAGATATCACAATTTTAACAGACAACTGTTTATGATTTTCATGGAAGAACTGGTTAAAATAGAAAGTTCTGGCTTCTGACCCCTTAGTCAAATGTATTTGATATATTGGAACAGGACGGTGACTTGGAACAGTTAAGAGCAGGAATTGTTTTCAAACCCTTCCCCATTCTCCTGGTCTGGGATGAAAACAAAACAAAAACAACTTTCAATGTTCCTTTCAGCTTTAAAATCATGGACTTTCTTAATTCTACACTCAACTATTAAGTTTAAAAATCTTCCAGTAAAGGTACTTGCTGGCATATGACAAAGAATAATGAGAGGACTGGAAAAAGATGTAGATGGAAAACTATTACTCTGTCTTTGTTATTATTATGGTGTATTTTCTACAAGTTCAACAAAAATTTTAATGAATTTATTAAATACTGAATCACTTATCACAGACTGGCTGCTTCACCCTTTACTTGCTATGTGACTAAGGATAGGTGCCTTCCCTTGTTTGTGAAGGGGAATGAGGGGGCTGAACTGAGTTGCCAGTATCCATCAAGTATCAAAGGGCTCAGGGGAGAAAGATGGGAAACCAAGCAAGTTGGGTAGTTCTTGAGAGTTTCCCCATCCACAGCCAGAAGAACTCCTCTGTGTTTAGAGATAGGCCTTTGTGTAAGATTTTATTAGAAGAAATATTCCCTGCCATTAAAAGTTTGGGAAAACTATCAAGCCATATGATAGCCAAAGTCCCTGCTAGCTTTTCTTCTTATATTTTTTTTGTTGTTAGTGGTGGTGCATTATGGTTGTACATAACGATGGAATTTGCTGTTACACACTCATTCATGCACACAATATATCAATATAATTTGGCAATATCACTCCCCAGCACTTCTCCCCCTTCCTCCCCTGCCAGCTTTATTTCTGCCTATTGGCTTTGTAACATTTAGTAGCAGACGCCTGAATAGCAGGTGTAATGTGTAGGCGTGGGCTGAGAATTCAAATGTATAGAAGATAGGCAAGCTATGCAAATGAAGGAGGAAAGCTGGATATAAGTCCAATGAGGACTGTGGGAAAGGAAATGCCCTGTTTAAAGAAAACCTCAGAAATTCAGCTGTTGCCCATTGTTGCCATGTGGGATGTGGGCCTGTTTTTCATCAATATGTGTTCTGGAAGCTAAATGTGACTCATCTGCCTCCGGATCATAGTTTACCTGAAATTCTTGGAATTGTTTTTTTTTTTTTTTATGTTAAATTACTAGCACACATGAACTAGCAGGCTAGTAGGCCTGATCATTTTCCCTGTTGCTTAGCGTTGTATCTGGCATGTGGTAAACAGACGATGGATATTAGCTGTTATTATTATCATCATCATTATTACCAAATAATGATGGAGCAGACTTGGATCTGTTAATAATTGCAATGGAATTGTAACATAATTATACAATTTTGTGCTATTCAAATTTAATTCCTTTAAAAGCCATATCATAAAACTGGAACATTTTGGAGAATTACTGACAACAGGAAAAAGGAAATAAATGAATCTCACAGTGAACTTGAGTCATAGCCAAGGTAGGTCCTATGCTACTCTGCCAAGTGTGGCCCTTCAGACTCATCACTGCTCACAATGAAAAATATGAGGGTGGCCAGCACTGTCAAACACTTGGATGTGATTTCTCTGTGTGTGTTTCAAAGTCGGGCCTATTCCTTCAATCATACCCAACACAGTCACATTCAGGTGCCTAGATCTTTGGCTTCTTTCTTATTCCCAGAATTATTATGGCTTTGTAAAAAGTGATAGCATCTATGGAATTATGATCCTCTTCCTTACTCTTGGAAAAAATGCCTTGCCTTGTCTTTCAAGTTTATAAATAAACTTGCTTATGCCAGATGAACTTGCTTACTTATATTGGATATAAATGCACCGAAACTGATTTCAGATACTACACAGTGAAACCTATCCTAAAATTGACTCTTAAAAAAAAATTGTGAAATAAAACATAAAAGTGAATTTTAAAAAATTCTTTCTCAGTTCCACCAGCCTAACAAAATTATTGCCCATTTCCTTGCATTCCCTCTTGTACATGGTTTTACGTTAAGTTAAATAAAACATGACTTTATGGAACTTAACAAGTTCCAAGGCTGATAAAGGGGCAAGCAGTCACAAAAATGAATATTAGACCATGGTTTATATTGGTGGAGGAGGTAAGGGAAAGCTGAGAGATAAAGAATATTTTTTTGTTGGGGGTGGTAAAGGGCACGAACCCAGAGGTGCTTAATCTCTCTGAGTTGCTTAGAACCTTGCTAAATTGCTGAGGCTGGTTTTGAACTTGTGATCCTCCTGCCTCAGCCTCCTGAGCTGCTGGGATTACAGGCATGCACCACCACTCCTGGGGAGGTCAAGAATTTTAGACTAGGGCTGGGGTTGTGGCTCAGTGGTAGAGCGCTCGCCTCACACATGCGAGACCCTGGGTTCGATCCTCAGCACCATATAAAAATAAATAAGTGAAATAAAGGTATTGTGTCCAACTTCTTTTCTGGTGCAACAGCTAGGGGTGGCTAGGTGACAGAAGCATAATGCAGAAGTACTGTTTAATAGCTTGGAATTAGCTGGGTCTGGTGGCCATGCCTGTAATCCCAACAACTCAGGAGGCTGAGGCAGGAGGATGGCGAGTTCAAAGTAAGCCTTGACAACTTAGCAAAGCCCTAAGCAACTCAGTGAGGCCCTGTCTTTAAGTAAAATACAAAATAGGGCTGGGGATGTGGCTCAGTAGTTGAGTGGCCCTGAGTTCAACCCCTGGTTGAACCACCACCACCACCAAAAAAAAAAAAAAAAAAAAAATACACACACACACACACAAACATGTAATTATTGAGCCTAAAGTTTCCAGAATTTCTTTCAAACCTGCTCTAGTTGAAGGTTTCTGGTGCACGAGTCTCAAATGGATCTGAGGGCTAAAGTTGTATATATATATACATATATATATATACAATCTTGTGTTTTCCTTTTATTAAATTTTATATCAAGAAGTAAGCCATTTCTTGGGTGGCTATGAAGCCTTTGTAATCTGAAATATTCCCTTCGTATTATTATGTGGTGCTGAGGATCAAACCCAGTGCCTCACATGTGCTAGGCAAGTGCTGTACCACTGAGCCACAACCCCAGCCCACAAATGTCTTTCTTCTTCATTACAATTTTTTTCTTAGAATAATTTAGAGAGATGATTATGATTTTGATTTGTGTCATGTTGCCCATGTTGTCTTCCTAGATGTTGGTACAAATCAATATTGCTATTAGATCAAATAGAGTTTTGGTTTTCCTGCAGACTTCTAAGAACTGGATTTTTATACAATTTTTGCTTTTTATTATCTTAATCCTTATATTTTTGATAAAATAGAGGATTTTAAAAACAGTTTCTTTATTATTTGTATTATGTGTTAATTACCTACATATATTTTTCACCATTTTGTCTAATGGAGCTGAGGTGATACATGTATCACCACATTTAAATATAAATACTGGGGCTGGGGTGTGGCTCAGTGGTGGAGAGCTTGCCTAGCATATGCGAGGCACTGGAGTCTATCCTCAGCACCACATAAAAATATATAAATAAAATAAAGTTATGTGTCCATCTACAACTAAAAAAAATTTAAAATATATAAATGCCCACATTTATATAGTATAAATAGTAACTATGCCCAGCCCAGTGGTGCAAGCCTGTAATCCTGGCTACTCAGGAGGCTGAGGCAGGAGGATCTCAAGTTCAAGTTCAGCCTGGGCAACTTGGTGAGATCCTGTCTCAAAATAAAAAATAAAAAGGAGCTCAGTGGTGGTGCACCCCTGGGTTCAATCCCGTCTCCAAAACAAACAAACAAAGTAACTGTGACAATTATAAATAGTCACTGGTCAGCAGTCTTTGTTTCAAAATACGCACCATTTGTTTCTTTTGTGTTTGAGTGGTGCTGGGGATTGAACCCAGGGCCTTGTGCATGCCAGGCAAGCACTCTACCAACTGAGCTATATCAGCTCCCAGTTACTTTGCATTGATATTCCCACCAGTTCATATTTTTAACTATTGGTTTACTCATCCCTCTCTCTTATTTATCCCCGAGTTCCCTTCTTTTTTTAATATTTATTTTTTTAGTTGGACACAATAGTTTTATTTTGTTTATTTTTATGTGGCGCTGAGGATCGAACCCAGGGCCTTGAACGTGCTAGGCAAGCGCTCTACCGCTGAGCCACAACCCAGCCCTCTCTGGGTTCCTTTCTATATACCCAAAGTCTTACATCAGTTCTAGTACATAGTGTTGGCTCAAAATTGCCTGTTGAGGTTTTGAAGAAAAGGAACATTTGAATGAAAGAATTAAATAAAGGAATATACTGCAGCCATATCACCATTTGTCCAATTGACAAATAAAAATTGTTTATATTTGTGGGGTACCATGTGATTTTTTCATATATGTATACACTGTGGACTAATGAAATCAAGCTAATTGACATATTCATCATCTCACATACTTATTTATTTTGGCAGTGCTGGGAATTGAACCCAGGTCCTCAAGCATGTTACATAAGTGCTCTACCATCAACTGAGCTACATTCCCCTGCCCCCAGACCTTTACATTTTAGTTTGAGACAGGGTCTCACCAAGTCACCCAGACTGGCCTTGAACTTGTGATCCCCTGCCTCAGACTCCCAGCAGCTGGGAGAGACATGCCCCACTGTGCCTGGATGCTGATTATTTGAATTTTTTTTTTCTGTTAGCAATTTTGAAATATATATATATTATTACTAACTGTAGTCGCACTTCTGCGAAATAGATCTCAAATCGTGTGCCTCCTGTATAACTGCAACTTCCCCGATTAGCCTGGCAACTTTGTGTGCCCTCTCACCCCATCCCATGTTAGCGCCTGGTTATTGCCATTCTAATTGGCTGCTTCTATGGATTCAATTGTTTTAGATTCTCTATATGATTGAGACATATGGTATTTGTCTTTCCGTACCTGGTTTATTTCAGGATCTTTCTATAGTTTGCTATCATCATTTTGAATTTCAAGAATTAGAGGGAAACCTAAATTTTCTTCTTCCAGTCAGGAGGAAGTAGGGAAAACCTCTGGCTGACCCTGTAGGGAAGCTTAGCAGTTGGAGAACAGGCCTTCCCTCTCCCCTGGGGCCTCACCCAGGACTCTGAAGTTCTCTTTGGAGAGCCTCTGGGGGTCTGGGTGGGCAGCTGCTTTCCTTTGGTGCCTCTTTCTGGGCAAAAGGTTCCAGTGTTTGGATTTTATTAGCCAATAAAATTAAGGGAAAAATGCTGGAAAAAAATCACAGCATACTGTTGTTACTCTTGTGAATGAATAACATAGCTTGCAACTAGACTATTAATGTCTAAATGGATTTTCTGTGCTCCAAGCCAAAACACATTTCATAAAGTTACACAGAGATGGACGATATCCCAGTTAATAAAAACAGTCGTGGGCGAAGGATGCATGGTCCAACAGAAGGGAAGCTGATTGGTGCTAGGTGGTTGAGTTACTGCTTTAACAGTGATTTTATGTTACATTTTAAAAAATGAAACATTTTATTAAATAGTTGAACTTAAACATTCTTACCAAACCCCAACTCTAAAAAAAATATTGAGCAAGTTCTTGGAGGTATAAAGACATAAATATGTAGATGGATTTTTATGAATTATCTTGAATAATTTTCAACATTATATTGTCAACCAACTTATTCCAATTCTACTTTGCCCCTGGTTGTACACAGAGATGCTTCTTTTAAAATCAGATTTATTTTATTTGCAACTCAACAGATTCTGTTAGCTGAGAATACTCAAAGAATTATTTACGTGTTCCCTTTTCTTTGAAAACTGCTGTAATGATACAATTCAGAGTTTAACATCTTGAGACACTCTTTTCTAGTCAGCCAAACTAGAAAAGAAAGAGTACAAGTTGCTACACTGAATGCTAGAAAGACCTAAAACTTCTGTCTAAATAAAGATAAATTTTTATTCTGAGAAATCTTTCTGTCATCATAGGTCTTTTTAGTGGGGCTCAGTGGCTGGTGGCTGATGACTGGTTATAACTTCAGTTGCAACTGCCTTTTCCAAGAAGGCTTTTTGTAACAATGGCTAGGAAATATGGGGCACAGACAGAAACGCTTGGACAAAGCAGAGAGACTCCACTATGTACTCAATATATGTCATTTTCCTTTTTTCTATACAGCACTACAATATAATATGAAAGAACTGAAAGTCTGCAGTGTGCGCTGGGATAGAGACGCAGGGTTACAGCGCTGCAGTTTCTGCCAGCCGCGCAAGCACCGTACTCAGGGCTGAATTCTGGGTTCCAGACGGGGGAAGGAAGCGGTCCTTCTCGGTTGTACACACCGGTCAGTCCACAGAGGAGGCCAGCAGCCACCATCTTGGTAAACTGACGTCACGTCCCCTGTTTTCGACTGACCGCAACTCATTCAGCCATAGATCAGGTAATTCCAGGCTACAATTCGCCTGTGGCTTGCAAACAGATTGCTAGGGTTCTGCGCCTGGGTGCTTCTAAGAACCTGAGCCTATCGGAGCGAACGCCGAGCGCGGGGCGCCCGAGTTC